>NC_085138.1:24579949-24879949 GCF_035046485.1 Aedes albopictus | reverse complement strand
AATGTGACAAAAATCCATTTTTTACGCTTGTAGATCTTGAATTCTTTATTCGCGGAAATTCTTGGATGACCTAGAGCATATTTGGGAAATTTCTTTTCTACAGAACTATGCTCCATGGATCTGTAGGATGTTACACCCCATCAATAATATAGCCAAAATTAATTGATTACGCTCGTAGATTTTCAGGCCTGAACTGTCGGAAGTTTTTGGAGGTCCTAGAATATCTTTAAAAACTACGTCTCTACAGAACTATGCTCTAAAGACCTGTATGATGTTGCACCGTATCAGTAATGTAACTACAATCCATCCATTACACTTGTAGATCTTAAGGCCTTTATTCGCGGAAGTTCTTGGATGCCCTAGAATATCCTTGAAAATTACTTCTCTTCAGAACTATGCTCCATGGACCTGTAGGACGCTGAACCATACTCCAGAAAGCACCTTTAGGAAACCCCCCATTTAACCCCTCCTAGCCCCCCATATATTACCCCCCCCCCTTATAGGAACAGACCCCCCCCCCCTACACATCCCTTTCCTACAGACCTCTTACATCATCATCCGCCTTCACCTCATACCACTTTTCAACTCCCTTGCCACCCTTTCCCATAAATCCCATTTCTTCCTTTTAGTAAGAGTTCCCTTCTAGACACTTAGCGCGAGAAAGTTGAAAAAACCGTGTTAATTCGCGAAACCGTGTAAAAAAAAGCCGTGTAAAAAAAACCGTGTAAAAAAAACCGTGTAAAAAAACCGTGTAAAAAAAGACCTTAGTGTACTAGAAAGCCTCCGTTGAATTTTTAACCTTTAATGTTACAACCGCAGACTACGAGTTAAGAACTGACCTAAGCAACACACAAGTCACAGAAAAGTCACGGCAGCGCAGGTTTCCGCAAAAGTTACTGTGTCTTACTTCTAGCAAGTAAGTACTTGTTAGAAATAAGTCACAGTGACTTCTACGCAACAAATGTGCGCTTTCGTGACACTTATGTGACATGTGCGTTGCCTGGGTGACGAACAGTTCGAATAACCTAGCACATTTTGACTGGCACGATCACTTCACTGACTGGTTTGATGATCACGATCATACACATCATACACATGTAGTGGCAATTGCAGAAGTTTTCACATTGCTACAGATTCATTCAGGATTGAATATTAATTGCTCGTAATCTGTCGTTTCGTTACACTTCAGTACTGTTTGATTTTTATCACTGTGACCCAAGAATCCTTTTTTCTGTTCTGGATATCATCAGTTACCACACATCACTCACTCAAATTTCACGATCCTCGAAGCAATCACGATTTCGCTACCTTTCGCGCCGATTCACCGATCACCGAAAAAAAAAAAACCTTCGGACCTGCAACCTTCCGATTCGCCGACGACTACTCTGGTCGTGCCTCCTCGAATAACTGTGACACGGAACAGTACTTTCGACAATTAAATAGTGTGCGATTACGCCGATAACGTCTTCTCGTGGACATTATTCAAAATGTGTCGATTTTATTTTATTCAAGAGTACGAATTTGTCGTAGGCGCGTGAAGGTTGACGTGAGAAAAAACGAGAGGGTCTTGTGTTGTGATTTTTGTTTACGCACATTCTGATTGTTCCCGTAATGAGTCATGAGTGGGACATACAGTTCATTGGAACCTCTTTAATCTCAGTGCAGTCGGGAATTGCCTGGAAGCTGAAGTTCTCGTCATGCAGCGACGCTACGCATGCGAAACGGATATGGGAATTCTGCTGATAACACGAAGTGGTGCGCTGTACAGATTACCTGGTGCGAACAGCACACCACTCGCTCTTGTAGCGAAAGTGGCGCTATTCGTTTTAGTGTCAGAGCGGCAATACGCCACCTGCACATCGGGGATGTCAGGTGCAATTTTCAAATATTTTCACATAAACTCCTCAGGAAAAGTTTGAATAATTTTCTAATGGAAGATTCTGGCATATCTCTTACATTGGTCAAATCCAAGCACGGTGACGCCTTTGTTTTGATGCGAAGAGAGCCTTTAATGTTTCAATTATACATTCGAACGATATTTCGGTTGAGAAAATTCCAAGAGCAGTTTCTGAGATTTTTTTAATTACACGGTGAAAAAGCTGCACGCTGATATAAAGTGATTGACACTTGGATTCGCACTACTGTTCAATACATTCGATTTCAATTGAATATCAGTTGGAAAAGAACATCCATAGCGTCTTCAATATTTTTGGAAGTTCCCTTCAATTCGTTGTTGAGAATGTTTTGATTTCAAAACAAGAATTAAAAAAAAAGTATGCCCGCACCCAGATTAGATTCCAGGACCTTCAGAGTCATGATCATCTGTTCAACCACTACACCACTTCATATCTGTTAGAGAGGTGCAAATCAAAGTAGAACACTTTCTACCACCTGTCATCTATATTTACTTGCATGCCCAATGCAGTCTTTATGAAATCATCAGCTTTTCACTTTAGATCGTACTGTTTTGTAAATTAGTGCGAATCAAAGTGTTCTTCAGTTGATTTCTCCGGAGGGTTTGTCTTGGTTCTCAAATCAACACTGACAGCATTTCGAATTAATAGGAAAAGCATTTCTGATCATGTTGATTGGGATGTTGGATAGTTGAGGGGTTTCCCCTTGAATTGAGCGGGCAGAATTTTTTCCGTGTAGAATGCATCACAAAACTTCTTGTGAGAGTGGAGTGGACCTGCTGTGATGGTTAAAGCACGTGACTATCATGCCGAGGACCTGGGATCGAATCCCACTCCCGACAAGCTCACAAAACGTGAGTTCTTCCTTCGCAAGGGAAGTATTGCATGGATCCCGAGATGAAGTAGCCTACCCAGACAACCAGTAATCGTATAAGATATTGCATAAGATGATAAAGTGGAGGCCATATGCGTGCATGCCTCCCTAGGCGAATCTAAAATGTACGCATATCGCCTCCATTTTATCAACTTATACGATCGCTATTGACTGGGTAAGGTTAAAACCATTAAAAACTTCTAACGAGTCTCATTAATTCGTCAGGGGGACGACACAAGTTTTTACAGCTCAAAAAAGCCGGAATATCCCACATAAGGTCGGCAAATTCACTGAAAAGACAACAAAGCTATTGCGGTTATTTCCTTTTTTTTCGGCTTTTTGCCTTTCTTGTACACCAAGGTGTACGGAAACGCTATATGTTCACTCCAAAAACGAGAATTTGATAGAGCCCCCGGAGGGGTGATGTGTTATATACCAATCGACTCAGCTCGACGAGTTGAGATGCTGTGTGTGTGTGTGTGTGTGTGTTTTTTATTCTAGGAGTCCAAAAATCTTCTAAAGACGCTGTGTGGGATTCGAATGTGCGCCTACCCACTAAAAACACTCTCCTAGTTCACCTCCACCTTAAATTCCCCTCCGGTACCACCATGCAGTATTTCTTCGGAGGGGAGGCGTTATGTGCCTTGTGCACCATCACCAATTTGTTATTCTAGTCTTCGTACTGAGCCTTTTGGCTCCCGTGCAATTTGTTATTCTATTTCGATTAAACATTCGCCATTTAGCGACCTTCTTGTATGTTAGCCACATTTACCATGCCACATGCCGAGCCATTTGGCTCCAGTTAGTAATGTGTTAGTACCTAGGTTAGTACTAATTAAGCCGCCATTTAGCGACTAATTTCGGTTACTAACACTCCTCATGCTATTCTCTACTCCGCTATACAGATTTCTAACATGTACGACACGACGACACGTGATACTCGGCTAGCCCCCGGCCGACTCCGTCGGAGAGTTCTCCGGCGAAGGAATATCTCCCGAAACCGTTCGTTGTTCCTCCCGCCAATTTCGCTGTAGTGCCGACATGATCTGAACTACAATCCTGTTCACCGTGTTCCTTTTTTCTTCCTCGCTGCACATACGCTCGACGATATTGTCCACATTTACGTCGGCGCCGACAATTGCTGCCATTTCTCCTCGCAGGCGCGTGAACCTTGGGCAACTGAAGGTAACATGTACCGGTGTTTCTTCCGTGTCCCGGCACTCAGGACATATCAGCGACCGGGCATGGCCGAATCTGTTCAGATACTGCTTATAAAGCACCCATGACCGGACAAAAACTGAGTCATGTGAAAGTTGACCTCTCCGTGTGCTCTGGTGATCCACATCGACAAGTTGGGAATTAGACGATGGGTCCACCTGCCATTCACAGCGTTATCCCACTGCTGCTGCCACTTGGATAGTGTACTGGCTCGCGCTCTCTACCGAGGTCCTCCTGTGCCTCGGTCCCTGTAGCATTCGCTATCTTCTTCCAGTAGAAGGCAAATAGGGATCATCCCGGCTATCACACACACGGCGTCTGACGAAATGGTTCTGTACGCACTTGACACGCGCAGCGCCATCAGTCTGAACGTACGATCAAGTTGGACGCGATTTCTTCCAGTCTTCAATGCGGTCGACCACACTGGGGCTGCGTACCTTACGGTGGACGATGATACGCTCGCTAGTAACCTCCTCTTGCTGCTGCTAATCGCAGAGTTGTTGGGCATGATCCGGGATAGTGCTGAGATCATAGCCGTGGCTTTCTTGCAGACATAGTCGACATGACTGTTGAAGTTCAGTCGATCGTCCAACATAACTCCCAAGTGTTTGACTTCACGCTTTGAGTCGATAATGCATTCGCCAACCATCATTCGTGCATGCTGCACTGTCCTCCGGTTACTGATAATCATCAGCTCGGTCTTGTGGTGCGCTAGCGATAGCTTCTTCCAGCGCATCCACTCTTCCACTACGTCTACCGCCTCCGTGGCCAATACTTCAACCTCTTCTCGTGACTCACCGATCACTAGCAGCACCACATCGTCCGCGAAGCCAACAATCTTCACTCCTCTGGGTAGCTCCAGTTTTAGGACCTCGTCATACATAGCATTCCAGAGGGTCGGGCCCAAAATGGATCCCTGTGGAACGCCCGCAGTAATAGCCACACTCCTCTTCCCGGCGTCTGTCTCGTAGGTAAGTGTGCGATTCTGGAAATAGCTTTGCAGGATCTGGCACAGATACTCAGGCACCCTCAACCTGTGTAACGAATCGGCGATTGCTACCCAGCTGGCGCTGTTGAAGGCATTTTTGACATCCAGGGTGACCACCGCGCAGTAACGGTTTCCTCTTCGCTGCTGCTTCTGCGCCGTCTCCATAGCATCCACAACAGTTCTGATGGCCTCTACTGTCGACCTCCCTTTACGGAATCCAAACTGCATCTCTGACAGACCGGTCTCGCACTCCGTGAACTTCGTTAGCCTGTTCAGGACCACTCTTTCCGGCAATTTGCCAACAGTATCCAACAGGCATATCGGCCGGTATGCTGATGGGTCTCCGGGAGGTTTACCTGGCTTGGGTAGCAGCACTAACTTCTGCCGTTTCCAGATGTCAGGGAAACTACCCTCCTGTATACACTTTTGTAATGTGCTGCTGAACATATCCGGGTTCTCGTGGATTGCTGCTTTTAGGGCCACGTTTGGTATTCCGTCCGGGCCTGGGGCTCTCTCGGTTGGCAAGGCATTCGCTACCGCGGTCAACTCTTCATTAGTTACCCTGATCTCTTCGACGTAGCTTTCCTGATTGACGTACGGTGTGGGCGGCCAGATTATCGGCTCGTGCGTCGGAAACAGTGCCTCGATGATAACTTTCATCTTTTCCGGGCACCTGTCGGGTGGTACCGCAGAACCTTTTATCTTCGACATGGCTACTTTGTATGCGCTGCCCCAAGGATTCACGTTGGCCTTGTGACAGAGTTCGTCAAGACAAGCTTTCTTGCTGAGCTTAATCGCTTTATTCAAAGCGGCTCTTGCTGCTCTGTAAGGTAGCCTTCGTTGCTCCCTATCACCGTCATTTCTAGCCCTCTGCATCCTCCTTCTAGCTCGTAAGCACTGTGCACGCAGATCAGCAATCGTTGGGTTCCACCAGTAGACGGGGTGTCGACTGTTTCTTGGGTTACCCACCCTTGGCATTGTCGCGTCGCACGCACGGGATAGTTCCGCTACCAGCTCGTCTGCACTGAGATTCAGTGAGTTGTCTTCCAGCCTTAGCGCCTCCACAAACACGTCCTTGTTGAAGTTAGATGTCTTCCACCTCCGGTCATTCAGTTGTGTTCCACTTGTCACTAGCCGAGTCCTGCCTCCAATATGGTACCGGATGGTTTGATGGTCGCTGTGGGTGTATTCCTCACTCACTCTCCAGTTTATCGCTCTCATCAGCACAGGGCTACAAAAGATGACGTCGATGATAGACTGCCTACCTTCCCTACGATACGTACTGGTGCTACCTACGTTGGTTATGTCTGTGTGTGTGTGTGTGTGTGTGTGTGTGTGTGTGTGTGTGTGTGTGTGTGTGTGTGTGTGTGTGTGTGTGTGTGTGTGTTTTTCCTTCTAAACCATAGGGGGATAATCTGCTCAACAGACACCCTAACAGAAGGTTAGGGTAGTGTAGGTCTGACAGGCCGTCTTCTACAACAAAAGCAAAATCCAGGACTACTCTCTCCTCGTACCCACTAAACACGATTGTTTTCCAGGGTGATTCCAGGGTGATTCCGTACTGGCTGCGTATGTATAAGATTAGATAAGAGTTACGATTTTTCAAAGATGCTCTGACTGTACCTAACTCAATTCAGATATCATAGAAACACTTCAGTAATTTTTTTTTGTAAAAACAAACTTTAATCATACCGATAATAATCTAAAAAAATGAAGTCGAGCTGCCAAGTTTCATCAATTGAAATAGGCGGTGTGCAGGACTGCCATATTGTAGGTTCCTCGTTATAGAAAAAGCAAGGTGTTGGATGTTAATATACATCAATTGTTGTATGAAGTGCCAAAAAGGAGAGTGAGCTCATTATGTACTTTGACAAATACGCAGTCTACTTCAAGCGCATAGAATCTGCTTCCAACAAAATATTCATATACCAGCATCCAAAGGATCGCAATATATATTAAGATTTCCGATTCATGCTTTGTAACTAAAAGGTTGTGACTGAGTATAGAATAAGCTGAAGTTAAAATACACGTTAATGAAAGAAGGTTGCGCAAACTTATCGCAGACTGTTAGAAGACAGCTTCTACTATGACCAGGATTCAAAAATCTTGACCTACGCGAAGTTGTAAAGGAGACAACTACGTTATAAATGTGTTGGAAATGCAAGGGATGTAATTATTCAATAAACCTAATTATTATAAAGATGCTCAAAATCTCAAATTCAGATAAATTTCTTGCGAGAAAGGCAACATGGATATCGAAGAGATGGATATTATTTTAGATAAAAATTCAACCTACAAGGCATACAGTAAGCAACAATTACATAATTTAAAAAAAGATTGCTTGAATTCCGAGATTAAATACAATCATACATTATTGAGAAAATAATATCTTTAAACGCACCAAAACTGGTACAAATCTCCAAGGGAATTATTTATTTGAGTTCAATTTTTACAAACTGTTTTCAGTCATATCCATAACCCCTTCTTTCAAAATATGAGCACAGATTGCAATAGTTTACAAAATAAAACGAAAGTCTATTACGAAAAAATAATGAAGCACTACAAATGCACATTAAAATATAACATATTATAGTGGAACCTTACAAATGCGTAATAAATTAGGACATCACAATTGGACAAATACAACACAGAACATATATTTTGCCCTGTTACCCTAGTGGATAACAATTTCCGATGACAGGATGACGAGGTTTCATAAATGTTGTTGGTCCATCAGTCAATCCTGTAATCGTATTTTGTCTGGCAGGTTGCCTTTCGTTCGCAGCATTAGTTGCTTTCATAGCTTCGGTTTTGTCTAGGAATTTCTAATCCTAAGGGGCAACCATTCCTATGGTCGCCAAACCCTACGTCTCTCCGGAACCACCAAGAAGGTATTGCTTCAGAGAGGGGCTAGTGCACATCGCACCCACAAGGTTAGCTGCGTAGCCTGCAGCAACGAACATCGATGACTCGCTTTGGAGAGTCCATCACGGTAGCATGCTGGTGCTTAGCCAGTTTCCCGAGTGGTCCTCGCCACTCCCTTTGTCCTCGGAAGGCGGGCAGGGTCAACCCCGCCCGCGCCCAATTGCTGATCAAGAACTGATGCCCACGTGCAACCCGATCTGACCTGCCCGTAAGGAAGGGTATCACTACCCTTCAGGCCCTATCAGATGCACCCGTAGGTTGCAGACAGCAGGATCTCACCTACCCCGACCCTTGCCGGGGACCCCTTTCCAACCGCGGGCTCGTATCCAACCCAGTAGACCGACGCCACGACAGCACCGCTACCGGGACTTCCTCTCCGCGGCCACTTAATCGCTGTAAGGGTCGATCTCGACCGCAGGGCACCGGTATGACCTACGAAGCCGACTCCGAACCCCTGGACCACCTCTTGTACTGCATCTGGACTAGCCATTCTCCGAGTCCACGCGCCACCTCCTTTGTAGCTCCCAGACGATATGGGTGATAGCCGTTGAAACGGCGTTCCAGCCAAACTCATCCCTACACATCCTCTGGACCAAGTTGTCCGGGTTTGTGTCCTCTCCGCATGTGACAAGCATGCGGTCACGCATTATGTGCGAAAACGCGGGCACACGAACAAAACGTGTTCCACCGTTTCCTCTAAACCATTGCACACTGGGCATTCGGGAGAATCCGCATGCCCGAAACGGTGTAGATACTGTCGGAAGCAACCATGACCTGTAAGGACCTGTGTCAGGTGGAATGTAACTTCCCCATGGCGCCTATTAATCCAACTATCTACCCTCGGTATCAACCTATGGGTCCACCTTCCTTTGGTGGAACTGTCCCACGCGCGCTGCCATTTGACCATAGGGGCCATCCTGGTAGGCCTGCGTATGCCTCTTGTGACGCACATTTCGATGCACTCCATGTCCTCACTGATAAGGATGCCGATAGGCACTATACCAGTAATGACGCAGAGAGCGTCGTGTGACACGGTACGGTACGCGCTCGCAACCCTCAGGCACATGAGCCTGTAAGTACTTTCCAGCTTCCGTCGGTAGCATGCAGTACTTAGCGCGGTGCCCCACGCCGGGCCGCCATACCTTAGTATGGACGTAGCAACACTAGCCAGAAGCTTGCGCTTACTGGCGTACACCGCAGAGCTATTGGACATCATCCGGGACAGTGCCGCAATAGCTGTGGAGGCTCTTTTACAGGCATAATCGACGTGGCTACCGAAGGTAAGCTTATCGTCGATCATCACGCCCAAGTGTTTGACGGAGCGCTTTGACAGGATAGTACAGTCTCCTACACTGATCTCCGTCTGCTGCTCCGACTTCAGGTTGTTAACAACCGTCACCTCTGTCTTGTGGTGAGCCAGCTCCAGTTTCCTGGACCGCATCCACGCCTCCACAACCTTGATCGAGTGGTTGGTAGTCAACTTTACCTCCTCGATCGTTTCATCGTAGACTTCGAGCGTAATGTCGTCGGCAAATCCGACAATCACCACTCCCACTGGGTACTCTAACCTCAACACCTCGTCGTACATGACATTCCATAACACCGAACCCAGGATGGAACCTTGCGGGACTCCTGAGGTTATGTGAAAGCACTTCCGACCCACCTCCGTGTCGTAGACTAGTACACGATTCTGAAAGTAACTTCCGAGAATCTTGTACAGGTACTCCGGTATCCCCAGACGCAAGAGCGCATCGGCAATAGCAGACCAGCTGGCGCTATTAAACGCATTCCTTACATCCAGAGTCACTACCGCGCAAAAGCGAATTCCCCTCCTCTTAGGCTCGAGTGCTTTCTCGGCGGTTTTTGTAACCGACAAGATAGCGTCTACGGTGGACCTCCCCTTCCGGAAGCCGTACTGGTTACTCGAAAGACCATTTTCTCCCTCGGTGAACCGCAACATTCTATTGAGGATGATCTTTTCGAGCACCTTCCCCGCCGTGTCAATCAAGCATATTGGTCTATATGCCGACGGGTCTCCGGGTGGTTTCCCCGTCTTTGGCAATAGTACCAGGCTCTACCTCTTCCAAGCTTCTGGGAAAACTCGTTCAGGCATTTCTGCATAGCAGACCTGAACATTTCGGGAGCCTCTGCAATAGCTACTTTTAAGGCCAGGTTCGGAACTCCGTCCGGACCTGGGGCCTTACCTACGCTAAGGGACTTAGCTATCCCCGCAAGTTCCACATCGGTGACCCTCTCCTCATCGCCAGCCCCAGTCCCCGGCTGTCCTACGAAAGGAGGCCAAGGACTAGGATCATGACGCGGAAAAAGTCCTCCAATGATCCCCTCCAACATCTCTGGAGATTGCTCTGTAGGAGCCATCACACCTCTCGTCTTGGCCATAACGATCCTGTAGGCGTCACCCCACGGGTTCGTATTGGCACTCTGACAGAGACCCTCAAAGCAGGCCTTTTTGCTTGCTCTTATCTCGGTCTTAAGCGCGGCTTTTGCAGCGGCGAACACCACCCGCCGTTCGTTTCGCTCTTCCTCTGATCGTGCTCGCTGCATCCGCCGCCTAGCCCGTAGGTCCGCAATCGCGTCGGTCCACCAGTAAGCCGGTAGCCTCCCATTTCTAGGGTGGCCTCGCCTAGGCATGGTCGCATCACACGCACGTGAGAGCACCGCTACCAGCTCGTCGTCGTCTAAACCGATTAAGTTTCGCTCACGGCGGAGCGCCTCCCTAAATACCCTTTCGTCGAAGTATGATGTCTTCCACCTGCGAGGGCTTGGCCTTGGCCTAGCCGCCTCTTCTTCTATCCGCTGTTTGCTGTTGTTGTAGTCGATACTGATGCGAACCGCCAGGTGGTCGCTGTGAGTGTAGCCATCATCTACTCTCCAGTTCCAACTACTTGTTAGGCCAGGACTACAAAAGGTCACGCCAATAATTGACTCCGCTCCGTTTCGACTAAAGGTACTCTTGGTACCGACATTAGCCAAGTCGACATCTAAGATGGCCAGTGTTTCTAGCAGGATCTGACCCTGCTGGTTCGTGAAACGGCTTCCCCATTCCACGGCCTAGGCATTAAAGTCACCCGCTATTACCACCGGCCTTCGCCCTATTAGTACGGTCGTTAATCGGTCCAGCATTTGCGTGAACTGCTCGATCGGCCACCGCGGAGGCGCATAACAGCTACAGAAGAAGACCCCGTTTACTTTGGCGACCACGAAGCCCTCATAGGTAGTAGACACCAACTCCTGGTCCGGGTATTTACCCGTCGTCCATATCGCCGCCATTTTTCTGGTCCCATCCGCGACCCAGTTGCCGTTGCCGGCGGTTACTCGGTATGGGTCCGATATGATGGCGATATCCGTCTCCCACTCAGAAACCGCCTGACAAAGCAGTTGCTGAGCCGCATCACAGTGGTTCAGGTTCAGCTGCGTTACCTGCACTGTGATTTGTTGTTCACTGCGGCTTTCTTAAAGGCCGGGCACCCTGGACCACCCATTGGATGTCTGTTTTTCGAGGTTTTCCCGGTACAGATCATGCAGATGGGCGGACTCGTGCAGCTTTGGGCCTTATGACCTTCAGCGCCGCATCGCCTGCACAGTTTGCGCCTGTCGGGGCCTTTGCAGTCCCACGTCTTGTGTCCTTGTTCCAGACACCTGAAGCAATCCTCTGGTGGCTCGTGGAATGTCAGGTGACATACACACCAACCCACCTTTATGCTCCCTACTTTAACGGACTTTTTGACGTCCGCCACAGGTAGCTGAACCAAAGCTATATGTGTCCCTGCTGGCCCTTTCCGTAGCTTAACGGCTGCGGCGGTCACCTGCACATCGCACTGTTGCCGCAGTGCCGTGACGAGCTCTTCCACTTCGGTGATCTCATCAATGTCCTAGACCTTCAGAGTCGCCTCATGTGTCAGAGCCCTCACCTGCACACCCTCACCAAGGACCTCTTCTGCCAGCCTCTTATAGGCAGCGCCCTTGTGCTCCTTCTGGCGCTTCAGCTCCAGGATCATCTCGCCCGTACGAGTACGTCTAATACTGCGTACGTCGGCTCCAAGACCCTCAAGCTTGGCGTCGCTTCGCATCATCTTCAAGACGTCCGAGTACTTGGACCAAGGTTGCGACCATTCATTTGCAAAGATTTACATTCATTTGCTATCATCTCAGTTCAGAAGCATGCTATCGAAAAACAATGTATGGATGAATTTAACCTTGTAGTTTTATCTGAAAGTTTGCCGAATAACATTGGGGTCGCAAACGTATACCAAAATCGTGAGCGAGCTGTGAAGGCAACTCTCCACGCGGTGAATGTAAATTTCATTCACGCTGTGGAAAGTTACCTTCACAGCTCGCTCACAACTTTGGAATGCGTGTGCGACCCCAATGTTATTCGGCAAACTTTCAGATAAAACTACAAGGTTAAATTCATCCATACATTGTTTTTCGATAGCATGCTTCTGAACTGAGACAATAGCAAATGAATGTAAATCTTTGCAAATGAATGGTTGCAACCTTGACTTTAAGAATTTCTCCGAAATTTTTCTTTCAAAAATACCAATCAAACTAAGATTCCTTTCCTTGAGGAATACCCTAAGAAATTTTTGGAGAAATTTCTTCGAAAAACCCTTTAATGAATTCCTTCGGAATTGCCGGAAAAAAATCTTTGAAAATTTCTCAAGGAATTCCTTCGGAAATTCCTGGAGGAATATCTTCGGAATTTGCTAGAGGAATGCATTCGGAAATTTTTAAGGGAATCAATTAAAAAATAATTTCTGGAATTTATTTCGAAAATCCTTGAGGAATTCCATCGGAAATTCCTTGACAAATTCTTCAGAAATTTCTTGAGGAATTCCTTCATTTCTAAAGCTCCTTGAGAAATTCCATAAGACATTCCTTCGAGAGTTCTTCTACGATTTCCTTTAGAAGATTCTTCGGGAAATCCTTGAGGAATTTCTTTGAAATAGATTTAGAATATTCCTTGAGGAACTCCTTCGGAGTTTTCGTGAGGAATTCTTCCGAAAATTGCTTGAGGAATACCTTCAAAAATGTTTGGAAGAATTCATCCGGAAATTTCTGTGAGAATTCCTTCCCAAATTCCTGAAGCAATTCTTTCGAAAATATTGAAAAAAATCCACTAAAAGTCTCATGAGATATCCCTCCTGAAATTCCATAAGGAATTTCTTTAAAAATCTTTCAAAACTTCCTTGAAAAAATATTTCGGAAATTCCTGAGGAAATGCTTTTTGTGATTTTTTATTTCCTATAGGAACTCATTCGGAAATTCTTTGAAGAATTCCTTTAAAAATGCCTTGATAAGGAAAATTCGAAAATTGTTAAAGGAGATTGTTTGGAATTTTTTTTGACATATGTCTGGAATGTCTTATGGAATACCTTTGGAAATTTTGTGAGAAATTGTTTGATAAGTTCGTTGAGGAATTTTTTCGGTTTTTTTTATAAATCTTTACGAAATTCCTCAAGGAATTCCAGCGAAAGATCCTTGAGAAGTTTCTTCAGAAATTTATCAAGAAATTCAATCCAAAATTTATTGCGGAACTCCTACGATAACTTGAGAAACTTCTTCAAACGTTCCTTCAGAAACACGTTTGGGATTATGTGAGAAAATCCAAAGGAAATTTTTTGAGGACAACCGTCAAAAATTTTTTGGAGGTATTTCAAGGTAAATCCATAAGAAATTTCTTTGGATATTCCGGGAGGGATTTCTTTGGAAATTCGTAGAGGAATTCCTTCGGAAATTCAGGAGAAAATCCTTTGAAAATTCCAGGAGAAATTCCTTTGAAAATTCCTGGAAGAATTCCTACTGAAATTCCTGGACAAACTCCTCCGGAAACTCATGGAGGAATTCTTCGGGAAAATCCTGGAGGAATTCCCTCGGAAATTCTTGGAGGAATTCCTTCGAGAATTCGTGGAGGATTTCCTTCGGGAATTCCTGGGGGAATTTCTTCGGAAATTCCTGGAGTAATTCCTTCGGAAATACCTGGAGAAATTCCTTCCTGAAATTTCTGGAGGAATTCCTTCGAAAATTCGTGAAGGAATTCCTTCAGAAAATCCTTGAGCGATTCCTTCGCAAAAGTCTTGGAGGAATTCCTTCTGAAATTTATGGAGGAACTCCTTCGGAAATTCGTGAAGGAATTCCTGGAGAAATTCTTTCGAAAATTTCTGGTGGAGTTCCTTCGGACATTCATGAAAGAATTCCTTCGGAAACTCCGGCAGGAAATCCTTTGAAAATTCCAGGTGAAATTCCTTTGAAAATCCTTTCCTCCAGATTCCACCGGAAATTACTGCAGGAATTCCCTCGGAAATTCCAGGAGGAATTCCTTCGGAAATTGCAGGAAGATTTCCTTCGGAAATTCCTGAAAGAATTCCTTTGGAAATTTATGAAGGAATTCCTTCGGAAATTCCAGGAGGAATTCCTTCAGAAATTGCAGAAGGAATTTCTTTGAAAATTCCTGGAGGATCTCTTTCGGAAATTCCTGGAGGATTTCCTCCGGAAATTTCTGAAGAAATTCATCCGGAAATTCATGGAGGAATTTCCCAGGAAATTCCTGGAGGAATTCCTTTGAAAATTCATGTAGGAATGCCTTCGGAAAATTCTTTAGAAATTCCTTCGCAAAATTCCTGGAGGAATTCATTCGGAAATTCATGGAGGAATTCCTTCGGACATTCATGGAGAAATTCCTTCGGAAATTCCAGGAGGACATCCTTTAAAAATTCCAAGAGGAATTCCTTTGAAAATTCCTAGAAGAATTTCTTCGGAAATTCGAAGAGAAATTCCGTCGGAAAATTTCTGGAGGAATTCCTTCGGAAATTCATGGAGGCATTCCTTCGGAAAATCCTTTAGAAATTCCTTGGCAAAATTCCTGAAGGAATTTGTTCGGCAATTCATGGAGGAATTCCTTCAAAAATTCATGGAGGGATTTCTTCGGACATTCATGAAAGAATTCCTTCGGAAATTCCAGGAGGAAATCCTTTGAAAATTCCAAGAGGAACTCTCTTTAAAATTCTTGGAAGAATTCCTTCGGAAATTTCTCCGGAAATTCCTAGAGTTATTCCTCCAGAAATTTGTGGAGGAATTTTTCCGAAATTTCCTGGAGGAATTTCTCCGGAAGTTCCTGGAGGATTTCCCTCGGAAATTCCTGGAGGAATTGCCACGGAAATTCCTGGAGGAATTCTCTCGGAAACACATGGAGGATTTCATTCGGAAAATCGTGAAGGGATTCCTTCGCAAAATTCCTGGTAGAATTACATAGGAAATTCATGGAGAAATTCCTTTGGAAATTTCCAAAGGAATTTCTCCAGAAATTTCCGACAGAATTTCTCCTGGAATTTCTGAAGGAATTCTTCCTGGAATTTCCAAAAAAAATCCTTCAGGAATTTCCAAAAGAGTTTCTCCAGGAATTTCCGAAGGAATTTCCAAAGGAATTCCTCCAGGAATTTCCAATGGAATTCCTCCGGGAATTTTTAAATAAATTCCTCCAAGGAATGCATCCAAGAGATTCCGGAGGGATTTCTCCAGGAATTCCCGAAGAAATTCCCCTATGAATTTCCGAAAGAATTCCTGCGGGAATTTCCAAAGGAATTCCTCCATGAATCTTCAAACGAATTCGTCCAGCAATTTCCGAAGGAATTCCTCCCGGAATTTCCGAAAGAATTCCTCCAGCAATTTTTGAAGGAATTCCTAACGGAATTTGTGAAGGAATTCCTCCATGAATTTTCGAGGGAATTCCTCTTGGAATTTCCAAAAATAAAATCCAAAAAGACTTTCCGAAAAAAATTCTCCAGGAATTTCCGAAGGAATTCTTCCAGTAATTTCCTAGGAAATTATTCCAGCAATTTCCGAAGGAATTCCTCCTGGAATTTCCAAAGGAATTCGTCCACTAATTTCCGAAGGAATTCCTCCAGGAATCATAAAAAGCATTCCTCTAAGAAGTTTAGAATGATTTTTTTTCCAGGAATGTCCTAAGGAATTCATCCAAGGATTTTCTCAGGAATTTCTCTATAGATTTCTGAAAGAATTCCTCCCGAAATTTACGGAGGTAGTCATCCAAGATTTTTCGAGGGAACTCCCCAAGGAATTTCCGAAGGAATTCTTGCAGAAATTTCCGAAGGAATTCTTTCAGGAATTTCCGAACGAATTCCTTCAGGAATTTCCGAAGGAATACTTCCAAGAATTTGCGAAGGGATTCCTCCAAGAATTTTGGAAGGAATTCTTTCTGGAATTTTTTAAGGAATTCCTCCAGGATTTTTTGAAGGAATTGCTTCAGGAATTTCCGAAGCAATTCCTTCCGGAATTTCCGAAAGAATTCCTCCAGGAATTCCTTAAGAAATTTCTTCTGGAATTTCCGAATAAATTCCTCCAGGAATCTCCAATGGAATTTGTCCAGCAATTTCCGAAGGAATTCCTCCCGGAATTTCTGAAAGAATTCCTCCAGGAATTTCCGAAGGAATTCCTCCAGGAATTTCCGAAGAAACTCCTCAAAGAATTTCCGAAGGAATTCCTCCAGCAATTTCCAAAGGAATTCCTCCAGTAATTGCCGAAGAAATTATTCCAGCAATTTCCGAAGGAATTCCTTCCGAAATTTCTGAAAGAATTCCTCCAGGAATTTCCGAAGGAATTCCTCTTGGGATTTCCGAAGGAATTCCTCCAGGAATTCCGCTAGGAATTTCCGAAGGAATTCCTGCAAGAATTTCAAAAAAAAATCCAAAAAGTATTTCCGAAAAAAAATCCTCCACGACTTTCCGAAGGCATTCCTCCAGGACTTTCCGAAGGAATTCCTCCAGGAATTTCCGAAGGAATTCTCCAGGAATTTCCAAAAGAATTCGTCCAGCAATTTCCGAAGGAATTCCTCCAGGAATTTCCAAAAGCATTCCTCCAGGAAGTTTGGAATTATTTTGTCCAAGAATTTCGTAAGGAATTCACCTAAGGATTTCCTCACGAATTTCTCTATGGATTTCTGAAAGAATTCCTCCAGGAATCTCCGAAGGTATTCATCCAAGATTTTCCCAAGGAACTGCCCAAGGAATTTCCGAAAGAATTCCTCCAGAAATTTCCGAAGGAATTGCTCCAGGAATTTCCGAAGGAATCCTTCAGGAATTTCCGAAGGAATTTCTTCAGGAATTTCCGATGGAATTCTTCCAGGAATTTGCGAAGGGATTCTTCCAGGAATTTTGGATGGAATTCCTTCAGGAATTTCCAAAGGAATTCTTCCAGGTATTTCCAAAGGAATACCCTCAGGAATTTTTGAAGATATTCCTCCAAGAATTTCCGAAGGAATTCTTGCATACATAAAAAAAAAAATACGAGGATGCAGGAGAATTTTATTTTTACTAGTCAAAAACAGCTCTGATCATCTTAGTTTTTCGGTTAAGTTAGAATATAGTTGCTCGGTCAGGGGGTGCCACGGCCCCCCCTGCCCCCCCCTTGGCTACGCCCTTGGCTGGGCCCAGGAAATCCCGTGAAACGTCTTGTACACTTCGAAGCTCCTTCAAATCTCCCTTAAAATTTTCTTGAAAGCTCCCTCAAAAAACCCCTCAAAACTCCCGAAAATCAATATGAAACCCTCCTGAAAACCCCCGACACTTCTTCTAGCTTCTATGAAATGCCAAGGGCTGAAAGTCTCTATAATAAAGACTAATCAATCAATTAATTCTTTGAAACATATCAAACCGAGCAAGACGCTATAGTACTTCAACAAAGGTAATGGGTTGTAAGACGCCATATTCACGCCGTATACTCTTAATTCACGGTAAAGACACCATCATCCAGCTTGGCAAGCCTATGGAATCTGTCTTGGAATCTGTAGTGTCTATACTTGCCAGGCTACTTTGGTTGAATCCTTTTGTTGCTGTTTGTCCTGTTTGTCTACTCGACATAACCTTAAATTCTCGCTGACCAATTATTTCAAAAATAGTAGATTCGAGCCGAGGCAGGTAAAGGCTGCGAAGTAATGGTGTTGGCACAGCCCCGTACCACCTTTCGACAGCGCAACCATTGCGCAACATGCGGTCCATGCCGGACGAGACCACCCCGGTGATGGATCAACCATGAACAAAGCATAGATGTCAGAAGGTATAGAGCTTGCTGACGTTTATTCACCTGTCTCTTTCAAACATGCAGGCGGAATAGGATTTGTTGTCATCAGGAAAGGTTTCCCGATGAAAACAAATCCTATCCCGCCTGCATGCTTGAAAGAGAGAGGTGAATAAACGTCAGCAAGCTCTATGTTTGGTGTTAGAGGGAGATGGTCTATTTTTGCCAGTAAACAGTAAATAAAAATACAAGAAGAAAAATTAGGAAATGGTCAACATAGACTGAGATCGAAAGCAATGAAATTTGAGGTCATTGAAGTTAATTAAAAGTTAAAGTGAAATTAGCATTTAAATAGTAGTTTGCGTGCTATTAAGTTGTAATCGCGGTTTCAAAGTACATTCGAGGTAAGGAAAACTTGCTACACACAAATATGTGAATTCTAGAGTGTTTTATTTTGGAAATTCAGGACTCGTGAAAGCGCCCGACCGTGAGCCGCCATACCTGTGGAAAAAGCAGGATATTACCGAAAAACTATAAAATGTAAGTAATTAATAGAAATAACTGAGAAGAATACTTGTAAATACGTAAATTTGTTTATTCTCTTTGATTGTTTAATTCAATAAAAATAGTTTCAAGCAGCTTGCAAAAGTTTAAATTGCCTGCTGTGAAAATTCTGTTTTCATTAGGGTGGTCCGAAAAGGAACAAATGGCCTGAATCTGTTTCGGTCTGCCTCTGGATATCACATTTGGGATTGGTGCAGATGACTGAAAAGCGTCAGACACGGAGATTTATGGGAAAACATCTTCAACGGGAAGGAAAACAAACATACGTCAACCGTGAACAGCCTGGAACAAATGGTTTATTGCACTTCAATATATCACACGTCTGTTGCGAGATCAAAAATTGGTCGGAAAATCTACTGCTAAAATCACACAATTTGATTGCTTGGTTGTCTGTTAACATTCTTCGTTACATTCTGATGGTATTTATGCCCTCACAAATTTTGACACCGTTGTAGCGGTAAATCTACTAAACTGTCGATCTGTCAATCTGCCTATCCTTCGATATGTGAATCTGTCGATCCATTAATCTTTATGTGCCAAACTTTTTGATCACATGCCTCTTGCAGCAACGAAGAACATAAAACGAACTGGAACCATAGTATAGTATATGACCTTTCACCAAATTCTACACCTATCGCTGGTGGGATTCATCCCGCTGCCCGCCTTGCATCCGAACGTTTTACTGAACTCGGGCGAATTGCTCAGCACACCCTTGAGCCGTATCCAGCCCGGGCAGTGGGTATCATCCAAGGCAGCCTTGGCGGCGGACGCCGTGTGCGATTCGCACCATAGCTACGGAACAAGGGAACCAATTTTGAGGTGAAAAGGTAGGTGCTTGTTTGCAGGCGGTACTCACGTTGCCATAGGAAATGAAGAACAGCTGCTCGTGGGTGAAGTTTTCGAATCCTGGCAGAAGTGGTTCCTTCTTGTTGTGCTTTTTGTAGATTTTGTACGCCTCGAAGGCTTCCCGGACGCCGCCATTGTCCGCGATGTTCTCTCCCAACGTTTGGAGTCCGTCGATCTGGGAATACAAAAAGTTTTGAGATTTTTACTCGATTTCGGTTCGATAACTCACGTAGTCTTCAGCTTCCGCGATGTAGTAACCGTTGTACTGTTGAACGAAGCACGCCGTCCGGTTGACGTACTCCCGTACCGTACTGTTCGTCCACCACTGTTTCAGGTTGCCGTCTTTGTCGAACTGTCGACCTGCAATATCCGCAAGCTCTGTATTGGGAAGAACTTCTACCCTCAAAGTCCCAGAACTCACCGCTATCGTCGAATCCATGCGTCAGCTCGTGCCCTAGAACCGTCCCGATTGCACCGTAGTTCAGCGCCCTGAAAGTTATAGCAGTTTGTCAGCATTACCGTTCCCTAACGACCTTCCGATCAGATCAGCGACAACTAAGCGTACGGCAATTGCATTGGTGCTAGCTTCGCGTTCGGGACAGTGCTTGTGCGTGTCTCAACGCGCTCACTTCAGTGCAGGAGACAGTGTTGAAGAGATCAAATTCCAATTCATTACCCAAAACAAACCAACAAACTCGCTTACTCTAGACCCAGATGGTAGAATGGATACTGCAGGATGGCAATCGGAATCGCTGCATTCCACGGGGTTGGATAGACGATGGTCAAATAAGCTAGACTACAGTCTACCTCTCGTACTTACTGATTGCATTGTCCTGGAAGGCATGAAAGGCGTTCACGTTGGTTGGATAGGTGTCCCAACTCAGGACGTTCTTCATCCTCCACCGGCGAAGGTACTTGACGTTTCGCAGTTCGATCAGCTGAACCATGTTCCCCAGATGTTGCGTATCGCACAAGTCGATCTGTAATACAATACCTGAGACGTCTACGATGTTCAATAACAGTTCTTCAAGTTTCTTACCGCATCGTACAGCTGCTCCAGCTTGCCCTGATCGAAGATCCACTCGGGAAACCCGATCAAGCTGCGCATCGCCTGTGACTTCTCCAGCGTTGAGCTCTTCGTCTTCCAGTCCATCCAGGTAGTGTCCCTGACCAGTCGTTCGAACGCCTTCCGGATGTTCCCTAGCATTTGCTTCACCTTGGGTTTCGTTTCCGTCAGGAAGTTCCGATCCGCAATGGCGTAGCTCACCGCCATGCCCATCAGCTTGTTCACCGCGCCGGTACAATACAGCGATCGCGGAGTGTATCCCTCCGTCACGACCATCGTCTTGTAGTACTCGTAGTGCAGCCTTCGGATCTCGGCCGTCGTGTGAAGGATCAGTTCTTCCACCACCGTCCACCAGATGTACAACTCGATGTGCACCAGAGGAGTTTGTGAGAGATAGTCAGTTAGCAGGCGCAGATACAGGATATCGGCGTTGCTGGTAAGGATCTGATCGCGGCTCAGATCAAGCACCGCTTCCGGTATGCCTTCGAAGACTTCATTCAGGTAACGCTCCCAAACGGGGAACGGGTCCCTCGGGAAGATGTGCTGATCGGTCATGTTCTGCAGCTCGTGGACGCTGACGGAGAGCGTATCCTGCAGGTTGAGTCGATCCTCTGTGTTGTTTGTTTTGGAAGCATTCTCCGCTTGTTTCTCCATCTTCATGAGAGCCTTGGACATCTTGATGTAGATATCAGCCGCCTTCTGGAAGTTATCCGCAAGCGGTTCGATCTCAAGCTTTGAATCCGTATTGTTAACCAGAATCTTCATGGCTCCGATCATGAAGCTCTTGTAGGCCTTCATGTGTTTGGTGTCCTCTTCCGGGTCATCCACGTAGTCTTCTTCCTCTTCGCTGACAATGACTTTGTGCTTGGCTTTCGACATGTGCTTCAAGATGTTGTCGTTGCTGAAATTACACCAATCATTACATGGAACGACCTCACCCACCCAAACTTACAATGGCAAATCCGAGCCCTGCTCGGGCGTTCCCAGCACCAATCGGTTCGAGTCGCGATTCTTCGGATCTGGAAACACATCGAACCCGATCATGATGTCCATCCCTAGCATCTGCTTGACCTTTGCCAACGATCGAATCCAGTCAAAGTCGTAGCTCTCGTAGTCCACCTGCGTCAGGTTCAACATGGTCGGATAGTTCGGCAGGAAGTACTCCCCGAGCAGCTTGAACAACGGATCGTACCCCAGCCGGTCCATCGCCGTCAGGTTCATGCAGCCCCGGTACATGGCCCGGGCCTGCATGACCGGTTTCGGATCGTCGAAGCTGTCGTTCTGCTGCAGGTACTGGCGGATGTTGCGCAGGATACGGCCCTGCCGCTCGCTGAACCAATCGTAGCTGTTGTAGGACTCCGGTCGCGGGTGGTCGTCAGCCCAGTTCCCACAGGTGTACGCGTAGAAGTCTTCGCACGGATCGACCCGGCGGTCCATGCTCTGCTGAAGGGCGGCGGCCGCCCGAAGGCACTCCGGACTGTGGCACACGTCCGGCGGGAAGTGGACTGAGAGGAAGAGATATAATGGAAGGTTAGTTTTTTGGTGAAATGCTGACAGTCGAACTGTGGTTATTTATCATTTACTTTATCATTTATTTAAGGCTCTTGCGCCAACAGGCATAACGGAGCCGAACTCTGGTTGGTGGAATGTCAGTTGGTCTTCATTTTTGGCTTTAGTAAACTTTACGGTTTTTAGACAATGTAGATACCGTGAATATACAGTGGACTAATTCTAAGACCGCCTAAGTCTCTAGAAGAGTCATTCACAGTGCCGACATCAAGAAAACCAACGAAGAAACTATCAAAGAATCCAATGAGTGACCATGAACAGCACGGTGACAAGACAGGGCTAAGGAAGATTTGAATGAGACTTCAGAATGCGAATTCGGGAGATCAGATCTAAACCGGACAAAGAGATAGAATCTTAATGTTCAGAATGAGAGGTATCCTGAATGGAGACAGCACATGAACGATAAAATAATTACCCAAGCACCACACAAGTCACAAAGAAGTGTCGACGGTTTTTTGTTGTACAGGAGCTACATTCATGTAATTCTAATTCAAAGGCAGAATTACTCGAATATGACTCGTGTCCAACCAAAAACCTGCGCTGTCGACACTCCTTTGTGACTTTTATGCTGCAGCTTCGGTAGGTAATAGGAACTGGAACATCAGATGGAAACTGGAAAAAAAGAGGGATCCCGAATGATGATAAGGTGAAACCTGGACGATGAAGTCAAATTTATCCGATTGGAAAGCATGACAAACATGACCGATGCGGCTGAAACTGGACGACGAGGTTTTACCTCGATGATGAGGTGAAGTCGGGATGATGAGACGGAATCTGGATGTTGCGATGAAACCTTGACGAAGATGTGGGACCTGATTGATTTGTCAGACAGAACAAAGGCACTGGGGAGTAGTGTTTGGTCGATGAGGCAGAAGTTTGAAACTGAAGTACAACTTCACGATGCATGGACGATAAGTTAAAACCCGGTTCAAAAGCTTGAATTTTGACTATGAGGTAGGTAGGATGAGAGATTGGTGAAGAATCTAAACTATGATGGAAGACGAGGCAGAATGTTTCTGAAGCTAGAACACGGAAAACGAATTTGAACGTGACCGATGAGGCAGGCGCATAACAGTTTCTTGATCATAAATCCTAATCTGTGTTGGGATGGTAGCTGGATTATATGGTGAAACGTTAAGATAAAATCAGACGTTAAGGTAAAATAAGAATAATGAAGAAGAACCAAAAAGAAGCAATAAAATTTCGACGATCAGGAAAAACGTTGGGAATTAGAAACTGATTCAAAAACGAACTTAGAAGATAGAGTAGGGTTTGGACAATGAGGTAGAATCTTGACGGAGTTCATTGTGGATTTGGCATGATTTGGAAGTTCCCGGAAAAAATCTTGAACAAATATCTTGAAAAATATCTTAATGCGTTTCGGAAGATTTTTTTGAAAAACTGAGAAAGACTGATAAGGGTTATAAATTTGAATTAGTAAATATTTAAGTAAGTGATGTACTGAATAATCTGTACTTATCTTAATTAGTGATTGGATAAGTGAGGAGCAAGCTAGTGATTTAGTGAGTGAATGAGGGGGTTAGTGAGTAAGTGAGTGAGCGAATGAGCGAGTGCGCGGATGAGTGAGTATGCGAGTGGGTGGTGAGCGACTGAGTGGGTGAGTGAGCTAGTGAGTAAGTGAGTTAGTGAACCTGTTTGTAAATCAGTGAGTGAATATGGGAGTAAATTAGCTTACCCACGCGCTCAGCTGTGATTGACTTTTTAGTATTTTTTGCAGAGTTTTGCACAACCGAGTGCTTGGCAATCGAAATTTAACTGAGATGTCAGCAAGCAGTCAGTTTTATTCACAGCAGCACCCATGGGTACAGTGTACATCAACTCACTAACCAACTTTTTCAAAAACTCATTTAACAACTCGCTTATTGATGAACCTGTTCACTAACCGTCTCACTAGCTTGAACTCATTTACTCTCCAACTTACATGCCAACACAATTCTACACCCACATTCGAACTTACCAATTGGCACGCTTACCAACTTACTCACGCACTCACACATCAACCCACTCACTCACAAATATCACTATTTACGCCAGTATTCGTCAATTCACCCAAACGGGTACTCACTCATCAATTCATTCACTCGTCAACTGACTTGTTATTGCCTCATTAACTTTCTAACTCACTCACTCACCCACTTTCGTTCACCAATTCACTCACATATAAAATAACTTACTCACCAATTTACTCGCCAACTCACAAATTTGTAAACTCATTATTTAACTTACTGACTCACTAACTCATCAACATAATAATCCATCCCACACACAAAAAAGCATTCATTCATCAACTCACATAGACCAACATTTGGATAAGTTTATATTGGATCTCATATGCAATATGGTGCATAATTTTGGGTGATCAATGATAAATGGTTGATTGAAGATGTTTTTTACGTTTCTCGTACACCGAAGTGTGCTGAAAAGTTATATGTTCTCTCAAAAAGAAGTTCATTAATGAAAACATAGACTAAGAACGTTAACGTGGCAGCTTATGAGTGATAGCTGCTTCATTTATTTCAATTAAATAAGTATGGAAATCAATAAATAAGTCAGGATCTGATTTGGTGAGCGAGAGAGCGAGTAAGTTAGTTAGTGGGTAGGTTAATATGTGAGATCTCCTCCGGTGGAGCGAGTAAGTGTATACGTACGGCATCCTGGGAGTTACCGAGCAAGTGAGTTTATGAGCTTGTTAGTGAATGAGCTCAAGTGACTGCGTGAGTGTGTTGATAAATGAGTGAGTTTTTGAGTTTGTGTTTAAATGAGTGAGAAAGAGAATGAGGGAGATAGTAAATGTATTAGTAAATCAGTTAGTGTAAATTTAGTTAGTTAATAAGTTAATGAGTGATTTCAAAAGTGCGAAAATAAACGAGTGAGTGAGTGAGTAAGTGAGCGAATGAGCGAGTGAGTAAGTGAGCGAGTGGGTGATGTGCGAAGGAGCGAGTGAGCAGGTGAGTGAGTAAGTGAGTGAGTGGGTGGTGAGCGAGTGAGTGAGATAGTGCATAAGTGAGTTAGTATACCACAGTTTGTGAATTAGCGAGTGAATGTGGGAGTAAATCAGCTTACTCATCAACTCACAAAAGCTCATTAATCAATTCGCTTACTCACTAACCTGTTTACTAACTGACTCACAATCTTGAACTCATTTACTTATCAACTTCATACCAACTCAGCAATACACCCGCTCTAGATCTTCCCAATTCGCTCGCTTAACAACGCATCACTCACTCACTCATCAACCCATTCACTGACAAAATCTCACTCATCACTTCATTCACTCATTAACTCACTTTGTAACTGCCTCATTATTTTGTCAACTCACCCACTTCGTCACCTACTCTTATTCACCAATTCACTCGCATGTAAATTCACTCACTCACCAATTTACTCGCCAACTTACACATTTGTAAACTCATTAACTTACTGACTTACTGACTCTCACTCATCCCACTCATAAAACAAGAACTGGTTCACATAGACCAACATTTGGCACACATACAGGATACAGTGGATAGACAAAATGATCGGGACAGGCAAAATCTTCATTTAAAAAATGTTCAACTAGCTGTAACTTTTCGAAAAAATCATCAAATTTGCTAAGTAAGTTGATCAATTAGTTGTGTATCAGTGGTCGAAAAGATCGGGCTATTTTGTACGAAGTTATAAAGATTCAAGGAAAAGGTAGAATTATCCGATAGTCAACTTTGAGCTGTTATATCTGCGGATGCAATGTACTGTATGCAATGAAATTGAGCATTTATGACTTTTATAATAAGCTATTAAAAACTTTGACATAACTTAAAATTCTTAACATGAAAGAAAATTATAAGTAAGTAAGTAAGTAAGTAAGTAAGTAAGTAAGTAAGTAAGTAAGTAAGTAAGTAAGTAAGTAAGTAAGTAAGTAAGTAAGTAAGTAAGTAAGTAAGTAAGTAAGTAAGTAAGTAAGTAAGTAAGTAAGTAAGTAAGTAAGTAAGTAAGTAAGTAAGTAAGTAAGTAAGTAAGTAAGTAAGTAAGTAAGTAAGTAAGTAAGTAAGTAAGTAAGTAAGTAAGTAAGTAAGTAAGTAAGTAAGTAAGTAAGTAAGTAAGTAAGTAAGTAAGTAAGTAAGTAAGTAAGTAAGTAAGTAAGTAAGTAAGTAAGTAAGTAAGTAAGTAAGTAAGTAAGTAAGTAAGTAAGTAAGTAAGTAAGTAAGTAAGTAAGTAAGTAAGTAAGTAAGTAAGTAAGTAAGTAAGTAAGTAAGTAAGTAAGTAAGTAAGTAAGTAAGTAAGTAAGTAAGTAAGTAAGTAAGTAAGTAAGTAAGTAAGTAAGTAAGTAAGTAAGTAAGTAAGTAAGTAAGTAAGTAAGTAAGTAAGTAAGTAAGTAAGTAAGTAAGTAAGTAAGTAAGTAAGTAAGTAAGTAAGTAAGTAAGTAAGTAAGTAAGTAAGTAAGTAAGTAAGTAAGTAAGTAAGTAAGTAAGTAAGTAAGTAAGTAAGTAAGTAAGTAAGTAAGTAAGTAAGTAAGTAAGTAAGTAAGTAAGTAAGTAAGTAAGTAAGTAAGTAAGTAAGTAAGTAAGTAAGTAAGTAAGTAAGTAAGTAAGTAAGTAAGTAAGTAAGTAAGTAAGTAAGTAAGTAAGTAAGTAAGTAAGTAAGTAAGTAAGTAAGTAAGTAAGTAAGTAAGTAAGTAAGTAAGTAAGTAAGTAAGTAAGTAAGTAAGTAAGTAAGTAAGTAAGTAAGTAAGTAAGTAAGTAAGTATGTAAGTAAGTAAGTAAGTAAGTATGTAAGTAAGTAAGTAAGTTACAACGTAGTTGGTTGTCTCTAAGAGTTTTATGACAAAAATTATGATTAACCCTAGTAGGATGTTGGGGTCAATATGACCCAGAGAGGCTCGCTGAATGTGCACTACTTCATCATGGTGTGCCTTGCTTAACATCTTAGGAAAAAATCTTTGGAGCCTCACACTTGAATCACACAAAATAGTTGAAAAAATAGTAGTCACACAAATCACAATTACTACGAATACGCAATCATTGACCAAGCTCAATGTATTCTGTGGTAGCTAGTGAAATAATTGCGGGAAATTGAAGCGTTACAAAAAATCCTTGTCATTTCATGCGTCTTTTATGAGTCATTAGCATTAGGTCATTCCTAGTTATCCGACCATTTACATCATTTACATTACGCTCTACCATGCGCTCTACAATACAGTAGTCATCCTCTGCGTTATGCGCGATAAGTTCGGTTACGTCGACATAAATGAATGGAAATGTGTAGGCAGTGTTAAGTTTAATTCTCAAATAATAATGAAAGTACTAGTCTCAGCTCATTCGTTATCACAGATTCACAGTTACCGCCGCGCCGCCTGGATTCCTTTTGGATGCTAGACGGGCCACACTTATCACACATCATAGAACGTTTCGTACTATGTAAATGTGTTTCGAAATTCCAGACAAGTTATCGACTCTTGCTTGCATGACGCGTTGGGTAAATACCTATGTATTCCATTTTAGGAGCCGATTCGAATCAGCTGATCGTTTATTTTATGAATGAAAATTTGACTGGGTGATTAACAACAGTGTTGTCGTTGTGTTTTTGTGAAATGACTCCCAGTACACATAGGGTCAAATATTTGACAAGGAATGAGCTAAAGATCAAACACCAGATTGACACTAATGAAAATTCGATTGCATCAAACAAGATGTTTGAGCATTGGTTTCATTTTGGACAAATATTCGACCCTGTGCACTGGGATCTTTAGTTGTGTAGCCGACCAAAGAGCGAAAAAGCTGTAAAAAAATTAAGGTTTTTACAAGCAAAAAAACTGTAAATATAGAGGGATCAATGTCCATACTATACCATGAGTGACAAATCCGACCACAATCCGACAAAGACCTAAATGACTATTACGGGTTAAAATACTCACGCAAGCAGGCAATCACAATGATGGCAATCAGTAGGATGATAATGATAACGATCAGCGCTATAAAAATAGATTTGTGATAATAGCGCCGGCGAAACCTGGAAATAGGGGAAAAGAAATATCAGAATATTGATCCAGTTAATTATTATAGAAAGCATGCATACCTGGATTGCACTCCCACGAGGTAAGGATTGGATGCCGTTGCCGCATTACCGGAAGCCAACATTGCTGTGCCATTGTTGTTGTTGTTGTTGTGGTTTTTAATGATTTTGCTGGACAGATGATCTGGAGCGGTACGATAGAGACGAACAAAAAAAACTTTATTAAAAATGTAATTCATCGTTACACGATTTGCCTATTTTCAGGGCAATTGAACAGCCCTGCAGGAGCAACAGAAAATCTATCAAATCTCGCGTTCAGTATCATACAGGCGTATCTACAATGATCAATTTCTCTTCATCGATTTTCTCTTCGGATTATTCCGGAAAATACGACCAATATTCGGATGATCTCTCGGTGTGTTTCGGTGAATGGCGACTAGGACTAGCTTCTAAAACAACAAAAACAATCGAAAATGGTTTACCGGTCAAGTTATTAACCAAAGAGAAAATCGATGAAGAGAAATCGATCATTGTAGATACGCCCGTATGATACTCAGCGCGAGAAATGTTTTGTCCTTGTTGCATTAGTGCATTGCTTGTTAATTAGTTTTTGCGTTAAATAAGTTCGATTCCACGGTCATCTAGAAAATGTTGCCCCAATAAAACTTCAAGCATGTGAGACTTCGATAATACTTGAGTAGTTTGTGACAAAGCCCTAGACTCTTCGCTAGCAATCATTAAAATACATGAAAGATCCTTTAAAATGCTTATTTTGCCCCATATGCCCCAACAACTGCTGAAAATTTACACTTTTACCTAATTATGAATTGATTTTTAATGTTACTGATTTGAAGTTGTTTTCTTTTGGCATAAACAAAATGCGCTAAATCTATTATTACCAGAATCATCTTCGCGAGTTGTCCAATATGCCCCATTTTGCCCTATTTTCATAGAAAAAGGAGATTTAATATGTATGTATTTATAAGAAACAGATACTGCTAAGGAACGTTGAAATTAGTTTTTGGTGCAATTGGCAGCTAACAGTAATCATACTCGTATATGAAAGATCATTTTCCTATTTTACCCTGCATGCCCCAAAAACTGCTGGATGATCACATTTTTTGTATTGTTTTGTAACATCACCCTACATCATGGTTGCATCATGAAGTCATTGATCATTTTTAATACATACAAATACAGTTTATCGATTAACTTTAGAATCATTCATTCATGGGAGGGTACAAACAGCTGTCCATTGTACCCAAATTTGTCCTGATTTTTTGTCGTCTCATGAATAAATTGATTTCTCGTGTTTGCTTATGTCCGAATCAATCGACTTCTGGTACTGAAACCAATGTAATCAAAAGGACAGGTAAAATATTTTACTTTTCTCAAATTCTTGATTTTGGTGGGGAATTGAGGGTATAATAAGCATTAATCTTAATCTTAATATGTGCCAAATATGCACAAAACTGATTAAATGTAGCATCTTTAATATATACACATTGGCCTGTTTAATCAGTTTTGTTCATATTTGACACATTTTATAAAATGCTTATTATACCCTTAGTTCCCCATGCAAAGCTGAAATTTTAGAAAAAGTCATACATATATATGACTGTATTTTCGATTACATTGGTTTCAGCACCAATGAAAATAAGGGAACCTAAATCAATAATTTAATAAATTTATTTGTTAATTTATGATTCAATACATAACAAAAAAATCAGAGCGAATTGGGGTAAAATGGACAGCTGTTTGTACCATTCTGAAAATGATTCTAGTATTAACCGATAAACAGCATTTGTATATATAAAAAATGATCTCATTCATGTTTTGCAACCAGTGACATTACAAAACCATACAAAATATGTTATTATCCAGCAGGTTTTGGGGCATGTAGGGTAAATTAGGGAAAAGATCTTTCATATACGCGCATGATTACTGTTAGCTGTCAATTGCACCTTAACCTAATTTCAACATTCCCAACAATATCTGTTTCTTATAAATACATTTTAATTCTCATTTTTCTATGAAAATAGGGCAAAATGGGGCAAATATGATTCTGGTGATAATAGATTTAGCGCTTTTTGTTAATGCCAAAAAAAAATCAACTTCGAATCAGTAACATTAAAAATCCATTCATAATTAGATAATAGTGTAAATTTCCAGCAGTTATTGGGGCATATGGGGCAAAATAAGCATTTGAGAGGATCTTTTTAATGTATTTTTATGATTGCTATGACCCTCTTAGACTACCCCCACCCGTGGGCTCCATTAAGCGTTTTAACGTAAAATTGAGCCCCGAACAGCCAAGCGACCCGGCGGTCGTTGGTAAGTAGGGCTCGGAAATGGAAAATTTACGTACGGTACATAACAGGGCTCAGAATGTAGAGACATACAAACTACGGTCTCTATCCGTGCGTTCGTGCGCTCTCGCCCGTTGAGCTCCAGTTCATTTCATATAGTTTCTAGAGAATGATTTTCCTGTTTTGTATAATTAATTTTACTTTCTATCAAATATTTAAAAAAAAATATTGATACTTGCTTTGAAATTTCCAACGAAATAATATCATAGATCGTTACATGAATAACGTAACACATTGCTTGACTTACAATTGCGATAGTGTCAAAAAATGGATTTAAATAGACAAGTTTTTGTTTTGAATAAAGTTTTCTCTTAAAAGTAGTTACGATTATTCAGAGATGCTTTGACTTAATAAGTGTTTTTTTTTTTCTCAGGAACAGAAACACTTCAGTTGTTGAAAACAAAAAAAAAACTTAATTATACTGTTCAAAAACCAAAAAAAAAAAGATTTGCAAAGCTTCATCAATTAAAATATATCATGTGATTTAAAGCCATCACCAGTGCAGAACTTGCTTCCAACAAAATGTTTCTATCCCAGCATCCAACAGCTCGCAGTATATATTTAAATTTCCGTCTGGTGGTTTGTATCTAAAAGTTTGCATCAAACTCATCACAGACTGTTGAAAAACATAATCTTCTATGGCCAAGGTTCAAGAATGTTGACAATAGAGCGATCTCCACCGTTACATCCCGGGTAGAGGTGAAATACTGACGATCAAAACGTGATATTGGTTTAAGAGATAAGACGTGATATTGGTAAGAAATAAAAGATCTAAAAATAATATCTGAAAAATGTTCCTGAAATATCTGAACAATATCTGTTGATACCTCGGGTAGAAACAGCGAATCTGTGCTGAATTCCAATTCACCACTCTTCACAACGGGGACTCAATTCGCGCCACAGGTAAGTTTACTTTCTTCTTCTTTTACAGGTACACAGAGTTCTGACACAGCACAGATAAGCCTTAATACACTTTATTTGGCCATGTTAATACTTAAATTCACTACTTTATTAACTTCTAACTTAGCACTACAAAATTCAAATTACAGAAAATTCACCTCGGGTGGGTGGTAGAACTTAATTTCACTTTTGCTGCTGCTCTGCTTCGCTGACGTTGATGATGGTGCTGATGGTCGCTGTTGCTGTAGAGTAAGAGAGGGACCACCGTTGACAAGACATCCATGGGTACTCCATCTTATCGAGGTAGCCGGAAGAGTGGAACGCACAATTCTGAAGGGAGCCATATTCATCAGCCATAGTAATTCGTGTTGTGAGTTTCTACAGCTTAAAAAGATAGATGATGCCACGATATCCGCTTCGCAATTGATTTGATGTGCGAACAATATCAAAACTTGATATTTGAAGATCAAATGAATAGCTTGCTGCTATTGGTTAGATCTTACAATAGCTAATTATGATCTGATGATGATGTTCCAGGAGTAAATTGTAGATATTATTTTTAGATCTTTTATCTCCTATATCAATCAAACCAATATCACATTTTGATATCAAAATATGCTATTATTTAGCTCTTTTCCTCACCAGGCCGACCACGACTCCCTTATCAAATCTGCAATTAGCTTAATATACCCCCTATCCCCCCTGATAGGTAAGTTCAATCAGTTAAAATATGGCAAATAAAAAAGAAAAGCATAAAAAAGAACAAAAATCACCCAACTTTATAGTCTAAATGTGCATTAATAATCGTATCTAGTCATAATAGAAACATTTTTAAATAAAACTGTTTTTTTTTTCTATAAACTTGTAAGAGTTTGATTGATTGATTGATTCGTCTTTATTATAGAGGGTTTGAGAGAAAATTGAAAACGAACGAAATGCCAGAATTGTTTGATTGTCTTCAGCTTCAGGCGCTGTCTTGTAAAAATATGTGACTAAAATGAAAAAAAAAAAAACTTCAAATAACTTTTCAGAAATTTTGCTTGTTAGACATCATGAAACATCAAAATATATATTGGTCAACAACGTTAAATAAAAAAAATAAAAATAAAAAACTACCTATTATTTTTACCTAAGATGTATGAGACGTGTTGAATGCGATGGATCTCTTCAGTCGAGTCAAGTACAAGACACTGAAGACGACCTTACAGTTGAGGTCGAAATACGTATCTGTCAAAGGATGCAAATTCTTAGTGGAATTCAAAGGAACCGTACTTAACCCGATTTTCTTTTTATTTACAGATATTCCCCTAACAAGCCCAGGTTAATCATCATCATCATGGCTACCAAGCGGACGGAGCAGAGTTATTTCATCGATTTGAAGAGATCCATCATCAGCATTCAGAAGGACGTGGCATTTCTGAAGAAGTGTCAAAAGGAGAAACTAACACCCGTTAGTCATAGGATTAAAGTCAAGAAGCACATCCCACCCAGCGTCACCAGGAAGGCCGAAGCAGAGTACATCGCAGACACCATCAAACGCCACTACGCCAAGTTGGACAAGCTGACACTTAAGTGCTATTCCCTGCATTTAAAGTTGGCCAACGAATATCCGGAAGGTTTCCCATTGTTCCTCACCAAGGTAAAGCGAGCAGAGGAATGTGAAGCAGACAGGAAGAGACGACTACACAAAAAGAAGCTGACGAATCTACGAAACGAGACCAGAGCGGCAAAGGACACCCACACTCCAATTCCGATGGTTCAACCCATTGAAGGATTCGTAGTAAACCGTTCGACGCAACAGTTCACAGAGGAACAATTGACACACCTCAATAAGGGGTTAGGATATGCGGTTACTTCGAAGCCAGACGTGGAACAGATCTTCGTGGACATGGAAACAGCGATCACACAGAACGTTAACATCAAAGACCAAAATACAGCCAGGAACATCGTAGCAGACGCCATCAAAACAGGACAGCGCAGTAAGGTAAATTCAGACGAGACAAGGATTGTAACGGAACTTAAAAAGAAACCAGTATACTACATGAAGGCAGACAAAGGTAACGCGGTTGTTATTATGGACAAGAAGGACTACGACGAACAGATGGAGAAGAAGATAAACGAAGGACCATACAGACATCTACGAGTAGATCCACTACCCGGACTAATTAGGCTGACAGACAAGACCCTGAAAGACTGTAAACCCATCATCGGAGAGGCTCGTTTGAAGGAAGCAAATCCCATTCTTCCGCGGATCAAAGGTCTTCCTAAAATTCACAAACCCGGTCAAGAGATGCGAGAGATTATTTCAGCTGAGGGATCCCCTACCCACAAATTGGCTAAATGGTTAGTTCAAGAGTTCCAAAGTATGCCAAAACCCTTCCCCACCAGTTCGGTCAAAAACACTCAGGAATTCACCCAAAAGTTGTTGGAATCAGGAACCATCGAGGAGGACGACCCAGACAACCAATTTACACGCATAACGAAGTTTACGATCGAGTTATGCGTTCAACTAACCGTAAAAGTATCATCGCATAAAATGTTGCAAATATGCCTTTTGCGTGCAAAAGTGGAGGCGGTATACGTGCATTGACAGAACAAGGATTACGCTGTATGAGCTGAAGCGATATCTTCTGCGATAAACGATGTGTACTGTATTGCGACGTGATCAATCATTTTATGCGACTTGCCTCTATTAGGCAAAAAATAGCTCTCGTCGCTCCCAGTGTCAAACTCATTACCTTCGGATTAGCAAGCCACACCTTACACTTAAGGACAAACGTCTTGAAATCCCGCTTCAACATAGCATCAAAACTTCAAACGCACAAATCTCAAGAAACAAGCTTCAAACAACAATGCATTTTATTATTCTGTTCTTGCTCACTTGTAATAAGCTTTAAATAAAAAGCTCATGTGCGCTGGTTTTGTTTACGAAGAGATTTGTGCCCTCGAAATCGTGAGTAGGTACCAAAGTCAGCCATTGTGGCGGCCATTTTGGGTTTCTAACAAGTCTGTCCTTAACACCACACAATTCCTATGAAACTAGCTGATTAATCGCGATGACATTCTAATCCATCTCAAAGTTTTCCCTAATTAATTTGATTTACCTGTCATGTCCAATAACTCGCAACTGAGAGTGATGTTCTGCTATTTATACTTACCATAACCAGGTAAAAACTCTTCTAAACTTTATCATCGGCTCCGCTAAAACAGCTAATGATCACAACGTTTCACTACGGGATGGTTTTTCACATTAAATATTAAGAACTTCTCCTCACCGAAACCACAGTGTGGCAACTTTTTCCTTGTTATCACATTGCAAATCATATTATGTACGCATTATAGATTCTCGCTTTTGTGAGTTTATATGTAAACGTAAACAAAGTTGCTTTTGCATTTGTACGAGGTCATTGATACACTTATGCAAGTAGAGCTGTCATAACGAGATGAAATCCGCAAAATCATCGCAGTGCGCGGTAAATGCGAGTTCAAATGTTGTTGTGCGAGTTTGCTTGTGTGATTATGCGATTCAGTTTTGTGCATCGCTAAAAAGAACTGAAAAGTCATTTTTTGCGGCGAATTTTACACTTTGGTTGCAATTAGGGTTTACATTTATGCGATTGTGAGGTGTGTTAGTAAAAATATGATGAAATCTATGCATTTTTATGCGAGTTCTGGTTGTCTGGGGAGATTATGGTTTCTTTCGACGTCGCAGCACTATTCCCAAGTGTCCCTGTAAAGGATGCTCTTAATCTTCTCGAGGATTGGTTACTACCCCAAAAGTCTGACGCAGCTTGGAAAGGAAAAGTTAGGACTTATTTACGTTTGGCCAGACTGTGCATGGATGAGAATTACTTCCAATTCCGTGGACAGTTCTACAAGCAGACCAAAGGTGCCCCCATGGGAAATCCCCTATCCCCATTTTTATGCGAGCTTTTCATGGCGAATTTAGAAACCAAGCTTAAGGAGCAAGGTTTACTTCCGAAGAAATGGTGGAGGTACGTCGACGATATTTTCAGTGTGATCAAACGGGAAGATTTATCTAAGGTTCTAGAGGTCATCAACAATGTACATAAGGATATCAGGTTCACTCACGAGGAAGAAAAGGAGGGAAAACTTCCATTTTTGGATCTATTAGTTAAGAGAGAAGACAGTTCGTCGTTCGAATTCGAGATTTACAGGAAACCTACCAATACCATGCGTGTCATCCCCTATTCGTCGAATCACTCCTTCCAACATAAGATGGCAGCTTTTCACCACATGGTTCACCGAATGCAGACTCTACCTCTAAGCGATGACGGGAAGAATAAGGAACTCACTCACATATTCGAAACAGCGAAAATCAACGGATATAAGGAGAGGACAATTCAGGCCATCATCGACAAAAAGGAGAGGTTGCGATATCGAGGATCCCTAACAACTCTTACCCCTATTTCGGAATCTTTGAAGCGAGTATCAGTCCCCTTCGATCAACAAATCACTATTAATTTACGTTCTAGGTTCAGAAATTTCGGGATCGATTTAGTATTTTCTAGCAGAAGCAATCAGTTGAAGACTTCATTAGGCTCTACAAAGGATCCGGTAAACACCCTAAACAAGGCTGGCGTTTACAAAATCAGTTGCTCCCATTGTGATAAGGTCTACGTTGGTCAAACAAAACGGTCTTTGGAGGTTAGATTCAGGGAACATATGGCAGAGGTGGGAAAGGCGCAGAGGACAGTGAGTAGAGGTTTGGAATACGATTTCAGGTCGAAAGTTGCTGAACATGTCTTTGAGGAGGGCCACCCTGTAACTACAGAGGATATTCAAATTTTGCGAAATGTAACTTCACCTTGGAAATTGGACGTTGCTGAGAGTCTAGAGATATACAAACAGGTACCTAACACGCTGTTGAATAAGGATCAAGGCAATGGAAGTTCGTGGCTTTTCAAATTGTTACCCCCTAAGCACTCTCGTATGGCGTGCGTCTCATAATGTACCTGTGATACATGAACTTTGTTTACCTATCCTGTGCTGGAGAGAAATGTACCTATTCGGTGGTAGAGGGAAATTTTACCTATTCTATGGTGGAGGTTAATATAGATATAAGTTTTTGCATGCTCGGGAAAAAAAAAAAAAAACTACCTATTATTTTTACCTAAGATGTATGAGACGTGTTGAATGCGATGGATCTCTTCAGTCGAGTCAAGTACAAGACACTGAAGACGACCTTACAGTTGAGGTCGAAATACGTATCTGTCAAAGGATGCAAATTCTTAGTGGAATTCAAAGGAACCGTACTTAACCCGATTTTCTTTTTTTATTTAACGTTAAATAGTCGAAATGTGGTTTGAAGTTGAAAACCATTTTCGCATTTTTCCCTACCGGATACTGTTACCATAGACCAATTTCAAAACTTCAATGACTTCGAAGACTTGAAATAATTTCATATTCTGAATCTGCACGCCAAACTGGGCCGAAATCCAAATTTACATGATTTTTGGTGCCCGGGAACCTACTCAAAAATCAATTTGAAGTTTGTATGGGAGCAATTTGTTGAATCACCCGTCGTCGGATTTTGCACTGGGCGGAGCTGTCAAAAAAAAAAAGTTAAAAAAAAGTTGTAAAAGTTGAGAAGGAGCTTATGGAGATATGAAAGTGGAATAGTGATGTGGGGGAAATTCTGTGGCTGTTCCGAAACTATCATTATTCACCAAGGACAAAGTGCTACGACAGTGAATAATTAAAAAAAAAACCCTAATTAATTCACCTAGCGGTGATGGCGCCTTTCTCGTGCCTTCGAAACCCCATTTTAACAAATCTTAAGTCACATGTTGATGAATGTCGCACTTTCAAACGTTTAATAAAAATACATTTCACGGAATCAAAATCATATCGCTTATCTTTTTTTCATAGTTTTAATTTCTGTGTCTTTTAACCTAGGCTAATTCTACAATTAATCGTTTATCTGGATTTTGATGTTTGAGCCTCAAACCCTTAAGAAGAAGCCGCTATACTGAAATTTGAGCCGTCACTTTGGATTTAAGTCCGCAATCTTGAATATTCTGGTCGTCATTTTTGGACTCCAGCCATCTTCCCCATACAAATTATACTCTTATTGCATGGTATTAAAGCCTATAACTCAATCAAATAGCCGCCATCTTGAATTTGGAGCCGCCATCATGAATTTTATGCCGGCATCTTGGATATTTTGGGTCATCATTTTTTGACTCTAGACATCTTCCCCATAATAAAAACATATACCCATACTGCATGATTTAAGGGTCTTAAACTCCATTAAACAGCCGCCGTATTGAATTTGTTGCCACCATCTTGGATTTTAGGCCACCATCTTGGATATTCTAATCGCCATTTTTGGGCTCCAGACATCTTCCTCATACCAAATATACCCATATTGCATGGTTTTAGGGCCTAAAACTCTTTTAAATATGAGAGACGAACCAGCCAAGGGCTAAAAGTCTCTTTAATAAAGACAAATCAATCAAAAATCTTTTAAATAGCCGCCATCTTGAATTTGGAGCCGCCATCTTGGATTTTATGCCGCCAACTTGGATATTCTGGTAGCCATTTTTGGACTCCGGGCATCTTTTGCATACTAAATATATCCATATTACATGGCTTTAGGGGCCTAAAACTCCACTCAACAGCCGCCATCTTGAATTTTAGACCGCCATATTGGATATTCTGGACGCCATTTTTGGGCTCCGGAGCTCTTTCCCATATCAAATATACCCATACTGCATGGTTTTAGAGACAAAAACTCCATTCAACAGCCGCCATCTTGAATTTTAGACCGCCATATTGGATATTCTGGACGCCATTTTTGGACTTCAGACATCTTTCCCATTCCAATTATATCCATATTGCATGGTTTACGCCATCTTGAATATAAGGCTGCCATCTTGAATTTTGGGCCGACATCGTGAAATTTCCGGTCTCCAGTGTTGATTTTCGCACAGAATTCGTCAATCATGCTGAATCGCCGCAGTTTGATGTGTCGCGTGATGGGACTTGGTTCAGTTTTATATACTGCCAATTCTCCCGGTGCTGGTCCGGATCACTAAAATGGCCATAACTCCGGAACGCCTTGGGCGATCCGGACAATTTTTAATAGCAAAAAAGCGGTAAAATTCCGGTTCGATTCGAGCTATAATCCGAAAAATCGGCCAATGGGAAGTGCCCTAAAAGTGAGTGAACTTTCTTGTACACACACACACACACACACATACACACACACACACATACACACACAGACATCATCTCAATTCGTCGAACTGAGTTGTTTGGTATATGTGTCTTGACCCTCCGAGCCTTCTATCGAAAATCCGTTTTTGGAGTGAACATATAGCCTTTCAGTTCACTTAGATGAACGAGAAAGGCAAAACGACCACGATTACAAAATGACGGCGGTGGAGTCGTCAGAAGATGTTTTGTACCGTGGGGAAGAAAGATAACAGAAATAGTGTACAAAATTAGTGGTGCCGCATGTGATTAGAAAAAAGCAGTTTGATAGCGTTTTTTTTGTGATTGTGGAACGTATATGTAACTGGTTAATTCAAATTCATAATTGTTCCGGTTGGTTTTTCTATACTGGTTATTATGACCATCAAGCTTCAACGCTGAGAGCATTGAAAAATGTATCATTAAAACTATTACTACTAATCATTGAATTGTTCAACTTATTATCAAGTGTATAAAAATCATTCCATGAATAAATATTGAATAATGTGAACGATACCGTGAATTGTATTTTTCTTTTCGGGAGGTGCTCCAAAAAAATATGAAAATTGATCAAATTAATGTTGAAAAAAAGTCGTTTTATCTGAATTTTGCGATAAACTACTAATTTTCGGTGTGATAAATTATACCCTAATTTGGGTATAATCCAGATCAAACTTTATAGTGTATACCAGTTCCAATATCAAATTTTAATTGGTTTCAGGTATTCCTATTACTAAAGTGTCAAAATAGTGTGCTGCGATTAGCGAAATTCTACAAACACTAGGTTCGAACTTTTGCCTCAGTGGTGCGACAAGACTCACATATACAAAAAGTGTTGTAACTCAAAATTGAAAAGACATTTGGGGTTATTATCGCGCTTATCTTTTATTAGAGTTCGGCGGCGGTCGTACGCCCGCAAGGCAAACAGCCGCAGTGACACTCGCAAGGCGAAACAAAAGAAACTATGTTCCCGCCCAAAACAAAAGCACGTGGGTTTCCCGAAGTGACAGATGCTTTTGAACGTATTTATGATGAACGGCAAGAGTGGCTCAGTAAAATGAGTGTGCTTGCTGCCAAACCTCATGTAATGTAATAAAGTACTTTTAGAATCTGGTGACGCTGTTATGATTAGTAACTGTCGCGCTTATATCAGAAGCCAGGGGTAGATAATCGCCATATTCTGATTTTACTTGAGAGGCAAAATTTTAGATCATGCATGGTAGAACCACCACATGGTCTCCATTTATTTTATCTGTATTGGTTTAAAAAATAATTTACTTACCTTACCGGTCAGGCTAAGGCCGGGGTGGCCTCTGCTGTACATAGTAGCCGCCTCCACTCCACTCGGTCCATGGCTGTTTGTCTCCAGTTCCGCACTCTGCGTAGGGTCCGCAGATCGTCCTCCACTTGGTCGACCCACCTAGCTCGCTGCGCTCCACGTCTTCTTGTACCGGTCGGATGACTCTCGAGAACCATTTTAGTCGGGTTGCTATCCGACATCCTGATGACGTGACCCGCCCACCGTAGCCTCCCGATTTTCGCGGTATGGACGATGGTTGGTTCTCTCAGCAGCTGATGCAGCTCGTGGTTCAGAAAATAATTTAACTATTTGGAAATCGTGACATTTAACAGAAACAAGTGACTTTAGAGAATGGTCCCGAAAATAGTGAAATATCCTAGCAGTAATCTAGCATGTGCTGATTGGCATGTTTGTCTACCTGCTTATAGTACTGACCGTTTGAGGTCGCGTCAGAAGTCGTTCATTGCTCGAGCTGGGTCATTGCTCCAATTGGCTACCACAATCATTAGCCGGCAGATGGTATGTTGCAGATTAGGCTCGACCAGCTGCCAATGTCGGGGCAACTAGTGAAAAGGCCATTAATCAAATCAATCATATATCGATTGAACCCGGTGAAATAGTCGAGGGGTAGTTCACTCGCCGGGTTTGACATGTGTCACTTCCAAACCCGCCTTCGGTTGAACAGTTCCGCGCGCGACAAACCCCTCGAGGTTTGTTTGCTCGAGAAAAAATACGGCCTACTGCAAGCGGGAGCGAAGTAGACTGCAAACAACACGTCGTCGTCGCGGTTATATGGACAGGCAGGACATTCACAGGAGTGCAGTGTTCGACATAAATAATGCAACGATTGAAGAATTATGGACATTCACTCGGTTAGTTGGTCGTTGTCTGTTTGTTGTTGTTGTTGTTGGCTGTCGGTGCCATTTGTAGCCCTCAGCTCCCCGGTTGGCTTTGTTGCTATGCGGCAGGAGTAGCACAGCAAAGGAGCGAGGAAAACATGTTCGAGTCCGAGTCGTAACATTCTCAGATAACAGGCCAAATTTGTAAGGATGTGAAGTATGTTTGCTATGCACAGAGTTCCGATGTCACAAACGCTGGGTGTTACAGCAGGAAGTGTGCAAATGAGAGCTCGTATAAGTGTTTCGTCATTTCACAAAATAAACGTTCAAATTTAATAAAATTCATTGGATTCAATAACGCTTTTATAAACCAGAGATTGATTGTGTTTTATTCAAACTAGCTTTTTTCCATAAATACTATAATAGCATGGAACGAGCTCACCATGCTTGTTTGAGTTGATAGGTCGTTACATTTCCTACAAACTAGATTGCTTTCTGTAGTTTTCCACAATGCAAATCTTTTCTTGACAAAAGATTGGACATCCCTGTCCAGCTACAGTTATGATTCCATGAATAATATCTCGAGTGTAGTCTTTCGGAAAATGTCTGTGTGTGACCCACCAGTACACCAGTCAGCCAGAGAGGCGCAAGGATATACCAAGGAGCGTGGGGACAACAGGAATGCAGTCGTGTTCGCTCACCCGCCAACCGTTATGATGATTATTTATTCAGCGTTGAACTGCGTGGCAGTGATATGAATAATGATTTACTCCACCACGAAGCGATGGATGTGTGATGTGTGTCTCCTCCGTTCTGGGAAAGACTGATGTCCGTTTTCGTTGTCCGTTGGAATGCATAAATGATGGACGGAACAACAAATTCCATAAGACCTACGAACGGAGTGGTTCGAAAAGGGGATCGATCCAAGAAAGGGGGAAACGTGTCGGACTTCTGTGCCAAATTAAGATTATTGAAATACATGTGCTTTATTGATTGAATAAGGGGCTGAACAGTTTGATTGTCACTGGATTCAAATAAACAAGAAGCGAAAATTTACGTGTTATCGAACGTAATCGCAAGTAATTTTCTTTTAATTTCTTCTAACTTTAATTTTCTATATTTTTGTATTTTATCTTCAGTTTTTCTTCTACAATTTATTTCCATTTCTTCGAATATTCTGTTTTTTAGGATCATTCATCTACATAAAGTCTCTAATTTTCTATTTTCTATCTTCAATCTTCAATATTCAATCTTCAATCTTCAATCTTCAATCTTCAATCTTCAATCTTCAATCTTCAATCTTCAATCTTCAATCTTCAATCTTCAATCTTCAATCTTCAATCTTCAATCTTCAATCTTCAATCTTCAATCTTCAATCTTCAATCTTCAATCTTCAATCTTCAATCTTCAATCTTCAATCTTCAATCTTCAATCTTCAATCTTCAATCTTCAATCTTCAATCTTCAATCTTCAATCTTCAATCTTCAATCTTCAATCTTCAATCTTCAATCTTCAATCTTCAATCTTCAATCTTCAATCTTCAATCTTCAATCTTCAATCTTCAATCTTCAATCTTCAATCTTCAATCTTCAATCTTCAACCTTCAATCTTCAATCTTCAATCTTCAATCTTCAATCTTCAATCTTCAATCTTCAATCTTCAATCTTCAATCTTCAATCTTCAATCTTCAATCTTCAATATTCAATCTTTAATCTTCAATCTTCAATCTTCAATCTTCAATCTTCAATCTTCAATCTTCAATCTTCAATCTTTAATCTTCAATCTTCAATCTTCAATCTTCAATCTTCAATCTTCAATTTTCATTCTTCAATCTTCAATCTTCAATCTTTAATCTTCAATCTTCAATCTTCAATCTTCAATCTTCAATCTTCAATCTTCAATCTTCAATCTTCACTCTTCAATCTTCAATCTTCAATCTTTAATCTTCAATCTTCAATCTTCAATCTTCAATCTTCAATCTTCAATCTTCAATCTTCAATCTTCAATCTTCAATCTTCAATCTTCAATCTTCAATCTTCAATCTTTAATCTTTAATCTTCAATCCTTCAATCTTCAATCTTCAATCTTCATTCTTCAATCTTCAATCTTCAATCTTCAATCTTTAATCTTCAATCTTCAATCTTCAATCAAAAAAAAAAAAAAAAAAAAAAAAAATCTTCTATCTTCTATCTTCTATCTTCTATCTTCTATCTTCTATCTTCTATCTTCTATCTTCTATCTTCTATCTTCTATCTTCTATCTTCTATCTTCTATCTTCTATCTTCTATCTTCTATCTTCTATCTTCTATCTTCTATCTTCTATCTTCTATCTTCTATCTTCTATCTTCTATCTTCTATCTTCTATCTTCTATCTTCTATCTTCTATCTTCTATCTTCTATCTTCTATCTTCTATCTTCTATCTTCTATCTTCTATCTTCTATCTTCTATCTTCTATCTTCTATCTTCTATCTTCTATCTTCTATCTTCTATCTTCTATCTTCTATCTTCTATCTTCTATCTTCTATCTTCTATCTTCTATCTTCTATCTTCTATCTTCTATCTTCTATCTTCTATCTTCTATCTTCTATCTTCTATCTTCTATCTTCTATCTTCTATCTTCTATCTTCTATCTTCTATCTTCTATCTTCTATCTTCTATCTTCTATCTTCTATCTTCTATCTTCTATCTTCTATCTTCTATCTTCTATCTTCTATCTTCTATCTTCTATCTTCTATCTTCTATCTTCTATCTTCTATCTTCTATCTTCTATCTTCTATCTTCTATCTTCTATCTTCTATCTTCTATCTTCTATCTTCTATCTTCTATCTTCTATCTTCTATCTTCTATCTTCTATCTTCTATCTTCTATCTTCTATCTTCTATCTTCTATCTTCTATCTTCTATCTTCTATCTTCTATCTTCTATCTTCTATCTTCTATCTTCTATCTTCTATCTTCTATCTTCTATCTTCTATCTTCTATCTTCTATCTTCTATCTTCTATCTTCTATCTTCTATCTTCTATCTTCTATCTTCTATCTTCTATCTTCTATCTTCTATCTTCTATCTTCTATCTTCTATCTTCTATCTTCTATCTTCTATCTTCTATCTTCTATCTTCTATCTTCTATCTTCTATCTTCTATCTTCTATCTTCTATCTTCTATCTTCTATCTTCTATCTTCTATCTTCTATCTTCTATCTTCTATCTTCTATCTTCTATCTTCTATCTTCTATCTTCTATCTTCTATCTTCTATCTTCTATCTTCTATCTTCTATCTTCTATCTTCTATCTTCTATCTTCTATCTTCTATCTTCTATCTTCTATCTTCTATCTTCTATCTTCTATTTTCTATCTTCTATCTTCTATCTTCTATCTTCTATCTTCTATCTTCTATCTTCTATCTTCTATCTTCTATCTTCTTTCTTTTACCTTCTTTCCGTCTTTCATCTTTCTTATTCGACCTTTTTCGTTCTATTTTTTTATCTTTTATTACCTGTATTCTATCTACCTCAATTATTGTTTCTTCTGTCTTCTAATTTCCACTTGCTTCTGTTTTCTAGAATATATTTTCTGTCTTCTACCTTCTTTATTTTACCTTCCATCTACTGTGATTCCTTTTCCATCTATTACTGACCAATTACAATCTATACTGATTATCATGAATGCTTTCTTGCCACAAAAGATCTAAATACTGGTCGCAGTGGCTCACCCGAACAGAAAAAAAATACAAATGCTCAGATCAATGAAAACTTAACATAAAAATATATAGCTCGAAAATTGAACTCAATTTGGCACTGATGTTCTAAGTAGCTATTTGTTTAATTTAAGCGTATTGTATCTCCACTGGAGTTTCTTCAGTGTGCATTTTTTTTTTTTAATTTTTTAGGTTATTTTTTTGGAAACCCTTTCTTAGATTCCTTCGAACATATTTTGGGAAATTCCTTTGAGAATCTCTTCGTCAATTACCTTGAAAACTGTTTCGGCGATTCCTTTGGGATTTCCTTAAGCAATTTCTCTCTGAATTCAATCAGTTTCTTTTTATTTCTCTGACAATCCTTTGGAAACAATATCAGCAATCGTTTAAAAATTGGCTTAGTAATTCCTTTTGATATTCTCTTTATTTTTTTTTTTAAGAATTCCGTCAGAGACTTCTTTGGCATACTTTTCGGCAATGGAAATTTCTTTCTGATTTGCATTGACAATTAATTTAGATATTTCTTCGACACTTTTCTGGAAACTTTTTCAAAAATTTCTATGGAATTTTATTAAGGGATTCCGAATCATTTGGTAGAACGTCATTTGGCCGAAAGGGTCGTTGGCCCGAATGCCATTTGGCCGAATGCCGTTTGGCAACTTAAGTGACCATACTACTGTTTCCCGTCTCAGCCCAAGTAACATTTTTTTAGTTAAGTAGACTAGAAGAGAACTGTCGTAAAACCAAAATAAAAGGTATTAGGTTTTATGATGGTTCTTAAAACCTCTTCAAGACTAATTGGTCATCAAAATGTTACCTAGGAGAATGACTCGAAAAAACAGCCCATGATTCAAAGAAGGAAAAATCTTTGATACAATATTGGCAATTTTAACGCCAACTAATTCCTGGATATCAAAACTAGAAAGAATATATAGTTATAATGTCAAAAACCTCCTCGGCGTTCTTTCGACCATGATTCTATCAAACGGCATTCAGTCAAACGACTCTCTCGGCCAAATGGCGTTCTGCCAAATGATATTCGGTCAAATGGCCGGACACCTGATAGAGCAACTCCTTTGGCATTTCATTTGGCAATTCTCTCTGAAAATTTCCCGGGCAATGCCTTTGGAATTTCGTTTGGTGAAATTTCTTCGGCAATTTTTTTGAAAGTTATTTTAGCAATTTCTATGATTTTGATCTTACAATATCTATGGAATTTTTGTTGGAATTTTCTTCGGCAATTTTTTATCGAATTGATAATTCATCTGAAAGTTAGTTCGGAAACTCTCCTGGTAACTTTGAAACTTTAAGAATTAGTTCAGGCCATTTTTTTTCTAGAAATTTCTAGATTTCATTTTTTTATCGGCGATTTCTTTGGGCATTGCTTTCTGAATTCTTTCAGCATTTTATTGTCAATTTCTCTGGCAATCCATTAAAAACCATTTCAGCATATATTTTTGAAAATAATTTGTTTCTTTTTTTAATTTTCTTTAAGAATTCCATTATACATAGGGTAAGTGTACCAAATTATGGCTATAGTACCAATTATCCGCCATAGTTGATTTGCACCCTTTAACGATGTAAATCAACAATAAAAAATGTGTAAACAACAGCTCACGTTCACAAAAGATAGTCGACTCATTTAAACTCCATATTTTCCTCAAATCATGGTAGAAATAAATCATTTTCCTTAAAAATTCGGCTTCCTTGCGCCCTTTTTTGCCATAGTGTACCATTTATGGCTAACCCCATATTAAATGCATGTAAATAGTGCGAAAGGGAACCGAAGTTAAAAAATGTAACCATAACTGGTACAGGGTTCCTATCATTGGCACACGCTAGTTTTGGCTCCGTTTCTATATTTTTTCTGTAAAGTGTGGAAACTAAGCTGTCTTTTAACTTATTGATGACATTCGTTGGCCTTTTGTATATTTTTGTATAAATAGCTTTCCTTAGGTAGTGCCATAATTGGTACACGCACCCTATTAAATTTTTTTTCGGTATTGGCCTTGCAAACTGTCTTTTAGAATTTCCAACGCAATTTATTTGTGAACCCCTTCTAAAATATCCTTCTGATATGCTTTAGCATTTTATTTGGAAACTTCTTTGACACCTTCGAACCTACTTCGATTATTGTTTTGGAAATTTTTCCAAAAACTCTGATTTATTTTAGAAATTTTTCCAAGTATTTATTTTTGAAAGCCCACACAGCATTTCCTTTGGATTTTTTCCCAACGTTTGAATTGAAAATTGATCAGGAAATTCCTACCGTTTTTCTCTCATCAATTTCTTATGGCATTTTCGTTAAAAGTTCCTTTGTAAATATCTCAATTGCCATATTCCACAAAAAATGCCGAAAAAGTATTCAAAATAATTGCTGGGGAAAAGTTCTCATCGAAATTGCCGAAATTTTTTTTTTGAAATCTCTTTCTGATTTGGTTTGGCAATTTATTTGGAAATTACTTTTCCATTAATTTGGAAGCATCTCTGGCAATTCCTATGGGAATCGGTTAGGTGATTTATTTGACACAATTCATTGGCAATTTATGGTAATGATTTCGGAGTTTTCTCTGGTAGTTTTATGGGATTCATCATTTTTTTCTGTAATTCTTTTGGATTTTTTTCGGAAAATTTTTTTGGAACCTCGTTGGGGTTTATTTTAGAAATTGATTTAGGCTATCTTTTTTTTTAATTTCCTTTCAGCATTTTTTTTTCTAAATTTGTTTTGATGAATCAAAAATTTCTTTGGGAGATTTATTAGGAATATCTTTGGTATTATTTCGACAATTCCTTTCGAAATTCATTTGGACTTCCGTAAAAAAATCTTTCGTCAGTTTCTTCGTGAATTTCTCACACAATTTTTGTTGAAAATATCTTTGGAATTCCTTGGGTAATGCGTTTCGTAAAAAACCCATACATTTTTTTTGGAAAGTTTCAAAAAAGTTCACGAAGACCAATAAATTCTCAAAGAATTTGTCGATAATTTTTCCAAATCAATTCCAAAGAAATTGCCGAAGCCACCCCAAAGGAATTGCTGAAGGAATATCCGAATAAATGTCTACAGAAATTGATTTTTGGGAATCCCAAAGAAATTAGGAGACAGAACAAAAAAAAATTACTGGAAAAAAATCGCAATGAATTTGATTTGGGAATTGCAAAAAGAAACCAAAAAGAAATTTTCGGAGGAACTTTCAAAAGGATTACTGAAGGAATTCTCAAATAAATTGCAAAAGGAAATTATTAAGTCAGATAAATTCTCAAGGATAATTATGAATAAACTTCCTAAAAAAATGCTGAACTAGGGGGCATCCATCAAGTACGTCACGCTCAGAGGGGGTAGGGGGGGTTCTGGAAAGTGTGACAAGCAATGCATTATGAATACGAAAAACCCGCACGAAGGAGGGAGGGGGGGTTGAAAAGTCCCAAATTTTGCGTGACGTACTTAATGGATGCTCCCACAAATTCTTAAAGAAAGTTTTCAAAAAACATTCCTAAGAATGGCCAGATAGGGGATTTTTTGTATTATCGTACAAATTGGGCCGAAGAGTCTCAGATTTTCATGAAACTTTTTCCACAGGCAGGGCTCATGGATAAATGAATGAAAAAAAATTGAGAAAAATTCAGGGTCGCCTACTTTCCCGGAAAACTATGGTGGAACTTTCTTGTTTTCCCCTGACACTACTTAGTTTTAAAAATCATAACTCGAGAACAAAGCATCGTAGAAACAAAGCTTTTTGATGAAAATGAAAGCAAATTTTCGCAGGAGAAAATTCGAAAAGAAAAGCCGGAAAAACTATGCCCGAACTCGTGGAAAATTTAAAAAAAATATTTTTGAGAAGGCTATTTCATTAGATTTAATTGCTGAAAGTTTTGAAACGCACCTTTTTTCGTTTTTGAGTCATGACCAATTTTATTTAAAAATGTCCTAATGTGCCATATAAGCCTGTTTTTGAAAAATCATAACTCAAGAACGAAGCATCTTAGAAACATTTTTTTTAATGAAAATGAAAGCAAATTTTCTGTGGAAAAAGTTTTCCACAGAATTTTCAACCGTTGAGAAAATTTATTACAAAAAGCCGGAAAAACCATGCACGAATTCGTGGAAAATTTTCAAAAAAAAATATATGGCACATTTGGACAATTTTCAATAAAATTGGCCATAACTGAAAAACGGAAAAAAGTGCATTTCAAAAATTTCAGCGAATAAAGCTTATGAAATAACCCTCTCAAAAGTATTTTTTTTTAAATTTTCCACGAGTTTGGGCATAGTTTTTCCGGCTTTTCTTTACGAATTTTCTCAACTGTGAAACATTTTGTGGAAAACTTTATATAGTTCATGTTTTTTTTTATATTTCTGAGAAAATTTGCTTTCATTATAAAAAACTTTGTTTCTACGATGCCTCGTTCTTGAGTTATGATTTTTCAAAGTAAGTAGTATCAGGGGAAAACAAAAAAAAATCCACCTGTGTATTCCGGGATAATAGGCGACCCTGAATTTTCCTCATTTTTTTTTGTTCATATATCTATGTGCCCTGGCTGTGGAAAAAGTTTCATGAAAATCTGAGACCCTTCGGCCCAAACCCATACGGTAATAAATAAAATCCCCATAGATTGCAAAAGATTCGTTCAAATTATTCTCGCAGGAATTTCCAAAGCGATTCATTTTCCCTTTTCATTTAATTGAGAATTGACGAATATGGCTTCCAAAACAGTTGTCAATCAAACTTTAAAAGCAATTGTCAAAGAGATCCCATAAGGCGTTGTGGGAGGAATTCTTAGATAAAATGCATAACATTAAAAAAACTATCAATGGAATCTGATAAAATCTCCAAGGAATTCCCGAAGAAGCAGTTACCGAGGAAATTTTTAAAGGAATTACCAAAAAACTTTCCGAAGAAATTGCCGAAGGAAACCAGAATAAAATTGCTGAAAGAATCAAAGACATTGTTTGAGAATTTCTCAAAAGAAATACTGATAATTTCTCAGCATAATAGCAGGACAAATTCATAAAGAAATTTCTAAATGTGTTCCCAAGAGAAATATCGGAGAATTTTTCAAAATACCAAAATCAGATCGCAGGAAAATTTTGTGAAGCATTTGCCTAAAAATCCTAGAAATGTTTCGAAACAAAAATTAAATAAAAAACCCGATTTAATCCACCTATGGTGAACAGAACCCTTCTTACACTTATTAAAACTATTGTTGTATTATTTGTATTTAACATATTTATTTTGTGTGATGGACCAAAAGTTCTAGAAAATATTGTGAATTTGGCATCTAGTGGATTGGTTTCTAAAATAGCATCATGGACCATGGACTAAACCACCAGAAATGCCAGACACCTTCTTGAATCTTGTGTGAAATTAAAAAAAAATAGCTTACATATTCTGGAATATTGTATCTTTTGTTAACTGCCAAAAGATCTTGTATCGATTAACAATAGGGTAAGAAAATCAGCGAGATACACTTTGTCTAATATCTCTTAATCAGTCGATTAAATTAGCTCCGAAGTACTTGGTATTCGTGGTTATGGTGTAAAAAGGACAAAAATGATATATCTACTAAGTTAATCAGTTTTGGCATTAGCTAGTTATTTTGGCTGTTCGGTTCTTGCATTTTTCCCACAATATATAAATTTAAAGCTTTCATTTAACATATTGTTAGTTTTCATAAAATTCCTGTGTATTTGTAATTTGTTATTTATAACTTTGTTGAAAACAATTACCTGCTAGTATACACTTTGTATGAGGACGCATTATTTATTGAAAAATAATTTCCCATGGACTGGTCAAAAACTTATCTTGCATTACAAGTGAATATAATAATCAAAAAGAATTTATTGAAATACTCTTCGTAAGATATCTCAGTAATCAAATGTCGAATCGAAATAAAATTTCAGGGCCTTATACAAGGACATTGTAGCTTTCATTTGGTGCTTAGAGAACCCAAATCAGATGACAGACGGCTGAGATATTTATTATGGTACCCTTGGTCAAAAATCTCTCAAAAAGTTAACCTGTATTACTCTCAAGTACTCTTTGAAAGATATCTCGGTAACCAAATGTCCAATCCTAATGAAATTGTATAGGGTTCTACTAAAATGTTGTAGCTTTCATTTGGTGTCAGGATAACCAAAATCGGTTGACAGACGGCTAAGATATTTATTATGATACACTTGGTCAAAAATCTCAAAAAGTTTAGTTGTATAAATCCTAAGTACTCTTCGAAAGATATCTCTGTAACCAAATGTCCAATCGAAATAAAACTTCTGGGCGACCTACTAGGATGCTGTAGCTTTCATTCTGTGCCAAAAGAACTCAAATCAATTGACAAACGGCCGAAATATTTATTATGATACACTTGGTCAAAAATCTTAAAAAGTTTAGATGTATGACTAAAAAGTACTCTTCGAGGGATATCTCGGTAACCAAAAGTCCAATCGAAAAAAAATTCAATAGCGTTCTACTAGGATGTAGTAGCTTTCATTTGCTTCCAAGAGAACTTAAATCGGTTGACAGACGGCTGAGAAACGTGCGTGACTTTTTTTTGTAACGCACATACACACACACACACATACAGACATTTGCTCAGTTCGTCGAGCTGAGTTCATTGGTATATGAGACTCGGCCCTCCGGGCCTCGGATCGAAAGTCGGTTTTTCGAGCGATATTTATACCCTTCTTATGGGTGTAAGAAGGGTAAAAAGAGAAATTTTCAAAAACTATTTCTTAAATGATTTCTAATGATACTAGTTCATCTTTGGCAAAATTTCTTACGAGAATGGAAGCTTTCATACCATCCATTCTCGTAAGAAATTTCACCATAGACAGCAGATATACGATGCTTAGACTATACTAGTGGTGGTTCATAAAATCATTTTTGATTTGGTTGAATCAACTGGCCTAGCCGATCGACGACCAATGACGATGTGATCGACTTTTGACACACATCTCCTCCATGACAGTTGATTTTGTAGTCTTACTTTAATTAGAAACTGGCCTCTCCGTCATTTTCAGGGATCATCATGCTTCTATCTCTTTTTTATCTTCTGTCACCTGTCTGCAACGTTGGTTTCGGTTTTTTTGTTTTTTTTTTCTATCTTCAATGTTTGTTCTTTCCCAAGTAACATTTTGATGGTCAATTAATCTTGTAGAGGTTTTGAGGACCGTCATAAAATCTTATACCTTTTATTTTGGTTTTGTGATGGTTTCAAGAACCTCTTCTAGTCGATTTGACAAAAAAAAGTTACTCCATTTTCTGCTATCTGTCTTTCACTTTCCATTTTTTGTCTTCTGTACTAACTCTAACATATATTTTCTATCTTATACCTGCTGCCTGCTGTCTTCCATACTGTGTCTTCTATTTTATGTTTTTTTATGTCATCTGGCGTCTATTCTCCGTCTCCTTTATATGTTCTGTCTTCTGTCTCGTGTTAGCTGTCATCGAGTTATATTTGACTTCTATCTTCTTATTTTCTTCATTATTTCTTCTGTCTTCCATTTTTTATCTTGTGGTGTTCGAACCTCTTTCTTCTTGCTTCCATCTTCTATATTTTGTCTCTATCTACAATCTCCTGTGTTTTCTATTATTTTTCTTGTCGTGTCCTCTATTTTCTATATTCTATCTTAAATTTGCAGTTTTGTTTATTTCAACTTTCATTTTCTATCCTATGTCTTCTAACTTCCATCTTTCATTTTGTGTTCGTGTATTCAATCTTCTCTCTTTTCTATCTTCGATCGTCTATTAACTCCTTTCTTCTATCTTCTATCTTATATATTCTGTCCTCTGTGTTGTGTTTTGTTTTAAATATTTTGCTGTTTTATTTGCTATCTTACTTCTTCTATCATCTATCCTCTGTCTTTTAGATTAGCAAAGAGGTAATCCAGCGTCCATTTACTTCGTAACGCTAGAATTGGCATTTGTGGACGTTTGACCTCCCCTAGAGCGTTACGTGATTTGTGGACGGCACCCTATGATTTTTGTTTTACTTGCTATACTTTATCTTCTGTCCTTCTTTACGCCTGTTATTTTCTACTTTCTGTAGATGGAGCATAGATGATAAAATGTCTTTTTATTTCACCTTTCATTATCTATCTACTGTAATCTTTCTCCTATGGTCGAATTTTTCACTTCAGTTTTCTACGTAGGTCTTCTGTCTTCTATCTATTATCTACCTTTTTCAACTTTTTTTCTGTATTCTATCTTCTGTCTTTTATCCCCTTACTTTTGTGTTTTTTTAATTTTACGTTTTTTGTCTTCTGATTCCTATTCTTTGTTTTCGAGAGTGCATTTTTATTGCATGTATTTTATGTTCTGTCTCTAAACTTCTCCTCTTATATTGTGTTTCCTATCTTATTTGTTCAGTCTATTATTTTCTATATTTTTCTTCTTTCCCTTATCTTTTTATATTATGTGTTCCATCTTCTGTCTTTCTTGTATTTGTAGTCTTTCGACTTTTTTTTATCATTCTAACCATCCGCACTTCATAGAAATTGACAAACTGGTACCGACAGTACCAAGTACTATGAAACTAACCGCTCAAAAGAGCAACCAAAAACTATTACCAAATAATTTACCCTAAGCCAATCAATATGGTTCACCACCTTTTAAGAACCACCACCGCGTAACGGAAAATCTTCCGATTCCGCTATTTACACCCAGCACTAATGAAACTTTTCTCGCCAAAAGGCAACTCGCTTTCCATGGTGGAACTATTAAACTTTCGGCGAGGAGAAGCTCTCTCTATCGGGAAACAAAAGCCACTCGCTCCCCTGTAACTGGTCCGCCATGGTTCTTTCATACAAATCTCATTGCAATATGCCGGTGCGCGGTAGGTACTTGAGAGAAGCAATTTCCAACCACCAAATTGGCACAACAACGTCGAAGTTCTTTATCCGATCTGGTTTGTTGTCATGCCGCTTTGCCTGCTGTAAGGAAATCCTGGAAAGTTTATGGTTGGCAAGGTTGCCAGATGGTTTCTGTAGGCTTCACTTCTAGACCTGCAGACACCCAGGTTTCGATATTTTCGTAATGTAGTACTTTTTGTTTATTTCGGACTTAAAATAGAAAATGGCATAGCACCACTCAGTTCTCACTACAAAAATATAAAAAATAAATTATTAAAAAATAACAAAACTTGGCATTTAGATGTTTTTTAAATTTTGTTTTTTTTATTGGAATTGGAAAAAAACTGAAACTTTCTGGCAACCATGGTCACATAAAGCGTCCGGTGCTAGACATAAAACTTTTCATTTTTTCGTTCCCTTGATACCTCTTGGTACCAGACTGCTTGATGATTTTGGAAAAGTGTTGGCAGTAAGTGGTGTCTGAAATTCTCTTTTGAGCGAACAACTATTACGTATATTCGAAACTGATCTTCCTCAATGACTTCCCCACAATGTGTGAGACAAGAATGTCTCAGCTCTCTGTTCTCATTCCCCGGAAACGATATAAAATTAGCAATGTGTTTTCCCATGCTCTGGAGAGAAGGGCTCATCCAACCGAAACTGTCGGTTCCTTACATAGTGACTTCTTGTCAATTTGTGTAAGGATACTGGAATTTGTTACGCATTGTTGGGTTTATAAATATAGTCAAAATGTACAATCTGCCACTCGTCAAACTAATGTTGAGCAGAGAGTCTAGAGACATAAAGAGTAACTTCCTTTTATGAAGACACGATGTTCACTTTAAAGTTTTAAATCTTTAAATTTAAAGTGCGCATCGTGCCATAAAACGAATATTATGTAGTAATTCAAGATGCCGTTTTGTTCAGATATATGAAATTATCTATATTATACACACATAGTAAGTAACATTTCAACGTATTGTAAGCTCTAAGAAGTTTTGAAATCCGTTATACAAAAACTTAGGTTTTGTGCCAGGTGCCAGACGCAAGGCCAGAACCTCCTAAAAACTAATTCACGCTATTAGAATAAATGTTGTTCGTGAAAACTTACATCTAAATTTTGTTTTAAAATTTATGTATAAAGAAGGACAATCTATAGGCGGAAACCCGGATAATAACATCACTAGGGCGTGTTTGCAAACTTTGTTATTTCAATAACTTTTTATCTCCAAATGTTTGTTTGGAATGGAGTTTTTTATGCATAAGTTTTGTTAGTAATTTGTCCAGATTTGTAACAACTGAACACTTGATATTCAAGCACATTGAACACAATCTAGCATAAGCATTCGATATTGTGTGCTGGTTGAGTCCCCGTAAGTTCACATTAGACGTTCTGTTATTTTAGAGAATACAATAATAGGGAGCAAGCAGTACATACCATCGTTCCGATGGACGTCGGTTGTCCAAATCCTTTGCGTCGTCGACATGAGGCCTGCTGTTGGAACTGTTGAATTTTCGTCGGTGTTGTATAGGAACGTTGCAGTTGTAGCAACTTTTCCTGCTGCTACTTTTAGTTGAGAGGATAGTCGTTCTTCCGTTGGAGCTGGGTTGGTTCTATGTGTATGATGGGAATTAAGTTATGCTTGCTGGTGAGCTGTTTAACCTGTGAGCAAAAGACAAATTCAGGGTTGAAAAATAAAAGAAATGTTTGGCAAATTTGAAGACATCCAAAAAGCACCCTTTTTGATTCGACTTCATGCTAATACTTTAAAGAATTTCTAACCCAAAATACGAAAAAATGACCATTTTATATTTATTTATTTAAATAATTCCTATTTATTTATTTGACACGATATTTTTCAATTTTAATGAGATTTTGATCATGCGTTGGACTTCGTAAATAAATTACGTTTGGGTCAGCACATAACCATATTTTAAAAATGTTTGAGTATATTTAAAGGTTTTAAGTGTAGAATTAGCTCTAAGTTAAAATACACGTAAATAAAAAAAAATATTTGAAGGTCTTTTAAAAAACAACTCTGGAAATAATAGGGTATCGCGCCACTTGAGCGGTGGCTTCTATATTCGTCTGTTTTCCACTATAACTCAGTCAATTTTGAACCAGTTGACTTGAAATGTTGTACACGGTTAGATACTATACCTATCTCACCGCATTCCAAAAATTGTGTCAATTGGTTCAAATTTGACTGAGTTATAGTGGAAAACAGACGAATATAGAAGCCACCGCCAAAGTGGTGCGATTCCCTATTCATCGCGGATCTATGTTAAGTGCCATATAATTTAAAATTTCCAAAAAGCTCACGCTTAGATTTTTTTTTTATTATTTTTGTGTAGTAAAATTTGCCAATATATATCAACAATAGATTCTACACACAGGATTCAGTGAGAAAACCATTCACAATTTTCCTACTACGTACAGGCGTAATTATACTACAGCGAATGTAAAAAATAAAAAAAAAATCAAAAATAATAATATGAAAAATGGATGAGACCTTGTGAAATATTATTCGATTTTTTTTACAGTTTTACAGTTTTTGTCAAAAAAGGATCAATTATTTTTTAGATATGTGAATTTTCAGACCAAGTCCAATTTTTTCTTACGTTTTAAATTCGCTGTCACTTTCAGTACGGTTGAATGGTCCACTCTTGATTGACGACAATTAAATAAATAAATGTCAGAAAAATGGTTAGAATCATTTGCCCATACAAGGAAAACAAAATTAAAGAAATCGGAAATGTGCAAATTGTTCCGCTATAATACAATAAAGTTTAACATGATTTTTTATGAGGGTGTTTGAAGCAAAGGGGTGTAAGTGATGAAAAACCACTTTCAAGTAAATGAGGTTTAAAGTATTCCACCACTTTTTTATCCCATACTCAACGTATGAAACTTCCAAAATCAACCCAATTTTTACTGATTTCTTGTAATTTTTCTAATCATCGAAAAAATGATCTTAAAAAGTTCCTAAAAGTTTAAAATCTGAATAACTTTTTCATGTGCCCAGCTCAAAATCGAAAAAATGGTCACTCACATGCTTTGTCAAAGGGTAAGCTTTATATGTGTATGAAAACTGATTTGGAAAATATTGCTTCGTTATTTAATAGAAAAAAAAACAAAAACCAAAAAGTAAGGAAATGCTTCCAGTTTCGCCTTAAGAGCAATCCAGCTTTTTACGCTAGCATGCCATAAATTTTGAATCACCTCTTTCTGACATTTCTTGCGGACGCCATAATTTTTCAAAAAGTGGGGTCATAGTAAGCTTTGTGATCATGAACATTTTCGTTGTTGACAATGAGCCATTTTACGAAGTAACAACAATGTTGATGATGATATTGATTTTTACGGGTTAGGACCCATGCTCCTGCCAAAATTTCATTTATAAAATTGGCTCGTAAAATGGACTTTTGAACGTCAACAATTTTCATTCTTGCCTAGGATTTTCCGTTTATTTTAGTATAATTTAATAATTAATTTTATATTAGTTTTTTTTTCTATTTTAGGTTAGTGCTCAGTATTTGGAAGTAGCGGACAGTTTATGGGAACTATTCCGAATAACATTCTTGAGCTTTTGTACAAAAATTCTCCAACAAAGCGATTAACAAAAATAAATAATTAGAGGGATCTTTAGAGGAACCCCACCAGTCATGACTACAAAAATTGCAGGAGAAATCTTTTGAGAAATCTTCTTAGAATTCCTCCAGGAATGCCCGATGAGATTTTGCTTGAAATTTCTGCCGGGATTCTTCCCTCAGAAAAGAATGTCCCTTCAAGAAACACTCTACAGTTTATCCAAATCCTCTCGGAATATCATAAATTCTTGCTGTGATTCCTTCAGGAACTCCCATCACGATCTCTCCAATCATTTTTGCTGGGATTTCACATGCATTTCCAGATGGTATTTTAGCAGTAATTGCTCTTAAGAATCCTCCAGGAATTGTTGAATAATTTCCGTCATTAATTGCTTGAGGAATACCAGCAAGACTTCCAAGAGGTCGAGAAATCTGAAGCAATTTCAACCTTATTTCTGAAAGGAATCTGTAAAGGATTTCCAGTAAGAAAACGGAGAGAAATTCCTGAAACAATCCCTAGATACATCCTTGGAAGAAGCACAACAGAAATTCTGAAGGAATTCCTAAAAAAAATCTCTGAGTGAATTTCTGTCGGAACCCATACAGAAGTTACAGTAGTGGTTGCTGGATGAATTGTATTAAAAATAATTCATTGAATCCCAGCAAGAATGTCTAGAGGTAATCCCAGAAGAATTCTTGGATTGATTCCAAGAGGTATTACTAGGAGAACAACTCGAGGACTCCGTGGATTAAACCTAGCAGGCATTTTTGGGGAAATTTGAAGTGAAATTTGTGAGGAATGCTTTGAGAAAAAAAAAACTGTAAAAATCACAAAAGGAACTTCTGTAGAAATTCCTGTGGGATGGGCATTTTTGAGTTTTTTTTGCTTAAAAGAGATCCTGAAGGAATTTTTGGAGAATTGCACAGAAAAATTCAAAAAGAAATCCTCTTGGAATTCCTCCACAAATTAATGATGGGCTTTCTCTCGAAATTCTTGCTGAGATTTCCCCAGAGGTTTCTCCAAAGATTCCTTTACATATGCTGCCTGTAATTCCTTTAAGGGTTCCTATAGGAATTCCGTTTGTGATTTCTCCAGAGATTTTTCAAGGATATCTTTAGGAATATCTTGAAATTCTTTCTAGGATTCCTTCAGATATTTCTACTATTTTTTTTCAGGAATTTCTCAAACACTATCAGCTGAGATTTCTTCCGTAATTGCTTCTAGGAGTCCACCAAGAATTCCTGGTAGATTACTAGCAGGAATTCCAACAGGACTTCCTGATGGATTCTTTCAGAAATTCCTGAAAGAATGCCAGAAGCAGTTATCCTAGCAAAAGTTCCTGAAGGAATATCAACTGGATTTCCTGCATGAATTACTGGGTAAATACTAAGAAAAGTTTCTGTAGGAATCCTGGTAGAAATCACTAAAGGAATCACAGCAGGAAATTTCGAAAAAATGCCTAGAAATCATAGCATTTTTTGTACGTAGTTATCCCAGCTGTAATTGCATGAGCGATTACAGTAATAATTTCTGGAGTTAATACTCCTTATTCCAGTTATTCCTCTAAAATAAAGAGAATTTCACCTTCCTCCAGGGACATTGGCGTATCTAGGATTTTTTCCTAGAGGGTGCCTTGGGGGTGCCAGTTTTAGTGGCTTCCAGGTTGTTGTGCTTTTAAAAATAAAAGGAAAACCCGATTTACCCTCAATTTCTTTCATGAAACAATGATATACTGCGTCGCGGGAAAAATAGCCCGCAAATTTAAACGCGCTATATTTTAAAGAACAGTTTTTTTTTTTTGGAAATTCGAACCGTTGTGCAGATTGAACACTTTCCCCGCCATGAGAGGTTTGATTGCGTTTAATACATGGAACCTGTATTTTCAGTTTGAACTTAACAATCATCGAGACAACCCCTCTGTTAGTGGATTGAAAATAATCAGGTCCGTAAGAATACATTTTCAGAGCAAGTGTAAATCTCTGAAACCACAAAATATCCACAAATTTGCGTATAACTTCAATTCATCGTGACATCCTTCTTGTTAAAACAGTTTTCAAGGACAATTCAAAGAGTTATAAATACTTAAAATTGCAAAATCAAGACACATATTTGCATTTCTAGTTTAGTCATAACATAAATGGCGACTGCGTTTCATTAGTTAAACACTACCACGTGGACAAGAAAATACTTTTACAGAGAAATTGTGAGTACAAAATTTGGACTCGATTATCCTGAGTTCCATTTTGAAGCTTCACAAACATATTATCAATCCAGTTAAAACCCGGAATTTGGTTCGAGCGAACTTCGGTTTTTCGAGATTTCGTCTAAATTGATAATGAATCTTGTTGTGGTGATAGTTCGGACTTGAACCAGTTTTCGAAGCAGCACTGTTTCGTGGCAGATGTACCCGTGTTGCCAGTTTCACATACATGCTATATCACCACAACAAATCTGTTGAAAGGAATTGTGTATAATGCACAAAATTTGACTTACGTAAAACCAACATTGTAGTAATCAGTCAAAATTTCAGCATTGTACATTTCGGATAAGTCTGGTTTGTACGTATAATACAATTATTTAGACAATTTTTTCTAGATTTCGTCAGTAATTATGTAAGGAATTTCTGCAGCAATTCCGATTGGAATAACCATCGGCAATTCTGATGTTACTTGCATTGAAAATTTATTTAGAAGTTTCATCAGAAATTCCTTTGGAACTTTGGAAACTTCGATTATTACCTTGGCAACTTCTTCGGTAATTCCTTTGGAAATTGATTCGCCAAAATTCTCAAAGATTTCCTTCAAGACATTCACGAAACGCGACGCGAGACAAGACACAACATTTATGGTTCTTACAATCGTCAAAATAATTAAAAAATTACCTTAATGCCGACCGGTTACGGGCTCGATGCAGCCCATCTACGAGACAATGTCCGACTGATTGCGATGTTGTTCGTACTAATCCTGGTCCGGGGAGAGAGAGAAATTTCTCGTACATTCCTATAGGATTTCACTAGAGAATTCTCTAGTAATACCTCCTAGGATTTCTCTGGAAATCCCTACTATTCTCGAAACTCGTTTAGGGATTTCTCTAGAGATTTCTATTGGGATTCCTTCAGCTGGAATTCCTTGAAGAAGGACAAGAACAGTAACGGGAGTAATACTCTAATTAATTTCTGGAGAAATCCATGAATAAAAACTCTAGAGGAATTCCTGGATGAGTCTTTAGAAAAATCCCTGGAAGAATCAACGGCATTTCTGGAAGTATCCCAGGAAAACTGCCTAGAGGAATCCCAGTAAGAATGGCAGGAAAAACCCTAGAAGTATTTCTGCAGGTATTCAGGTAAGAATTTCAGGAGGAGACCTAGGAGGCATTGCTGAAATATTTGAAGCAGCAGGAATCGCTTATGGAGTTTCAGGAGGAGTTCCTGGATGAAAACCAAGAGGAAGAATCCAATGATAAACATTTGGAGAAATCCCAGGATCCTTTAGGATTTCCAGCAGGATACACCCAAGGCAAGGTTTCTTAGAAGATTACCTTGAATAATTCCAGCAAGTTTTTGAAGGAATCCCTGGAGAAATTCTTAGAAGAAGCCCTAGAAGAATTCCGGGAAATATTACAGTAAGAATTTCAGGAGGATTCCTAGGAGGAATTGCTGGAAGAACCACAACAGGAATAGCTTGAGAAATCCAGTTGAAATTTTTGAAGGAAGAAAAAGAGGAGTTCATGAAGGAATCCCATGAGAAATTTATGAAAGAATCCTTGGTTAAAATAGCATGGATAATTCCTGGAGGAATCACCGGAGAGTTTCTAAAGAAATTACAGGAGAAATATCAGGAGGTATTATTAGAAGGATTCTGGGATGTGTCATTGTAGAAATCTTAGCAGAAATCATAGGAGGAGTTGCTGGAGGAAACTATACAGGAATTTCCAGAGAAACCCCATTAGGAATGCCTGGGGGAATCCAGAGAAAAAAATTCCTTGGAATACCTAGAGAAAGGTTTTGCAAGAACCGGTAGAGGTGTTGTGGAAGAATCTATAGCGAAGGCCCTGAAGGAATTGCAGGAGGAATTTCTGAAGGATCGTCAGGAAGATTTCCTGGAAGACTTGCCACAATGCTAGGATGAATTCGTTTAGGAATCACTAGAAGAATTTCTGGACGTATCATAGTAAGAATTTCAGGAGGAATTGCTGGATAACATTTCTAAAGGAATTCCTGGATGAGTCCTTGGAGAAATCCGAGGTAGAACAATCGAAGAAATTTTTGCAAGAATTCCAGGATATTTGCCTGAGAAGATACCAGTGAAAAGCCAGGAGAAGCACTAGAAGAATCCGTAGCATATTTTTTGAAGTAGGGGTGGGCACCGGTTTTGGCCAGTCTAAGGGAAATCATTTTTAAAAAAATAACCAATAACACAGCGTAACAAAAAATAACTTTTGGTCTGTCTCAAGAGCAAACGTATGTGTCTCTGACAGATTTTGGGCCGCTGAATCCGAATCCGGGCTCAGATTTGCCCCAACACGTCACAATTATGAGCTATACCTCAATTTGTAGAGCAAAATATGCGTTTTTTGCCTTTTTTGACTGCAAGTTATTAAGCATGGAAATATTTTTTTTTTATCAATCAAAAGGTTAATTGGTCAATTAACATCTTAACTAACGACTCATGCAAAATATTTCGTTTTACCTAATCGAATTTGATAGTTTTAAGCGATTTATGTTAGGTACGATATTTCCCATACAAGTCACCCTTCAAAAGTTGCATGCAAGTTTTCATTCTAACATAAAATGCTTAAATCTATCAAATTTGACTGAGTGAAACGAAATATTTTGCATGAGTCGTTAGTTTAGATGTTAATTGACCAATTAACCTTTTGATTGATTAAAAAAAATATTTCCATGCTTAATAACTTGCAGTCAAAAAAGGCAAAAAACGCATATTTTGCTCTACAAATTGAGGTATAGCTCATAATTGTGACGTGTTGGGGCAAATCTGAGCCCGGATTCGGATTCAGCGGCCCAAAATCTGTCAGAGACACATAAGTTTGCTCTTGAGACAAAAAAATGTTGCGCTGTGTAATCCAATGAAAACTACCAATGTGTTTAATGAAAGGTTTCGATCTATACTTAATTAGAAAAATGAAGAAATCAAGCTAACACTTGATTTTCGTATTAAAAGTGGTACTGATTAAAAAAGAAGCATTGCCACAGTTTGGGCCATATTCTCAGCTTTGGTTTCTATTTTGGTCAATCACGTGTATTTAAACCGATTTAGATCGTAACAGGCTACCCAGCCACAGTTTGATTTTTTGGAAGAAGAATAATTGGAGTAACCGTAGGTATTGTTTGAAGGAATCCCAGCTGAAATATCTGGAGGAATTCCTAGAATTCCGGGAGGTATCATAGCAGTAATTTCTAGAGAAATCCTAGAATCAGGAATGCTGGGGGTATCCTAAGGGAAGTTCCTCTAACAAATGCCTGGAGCAATACGTAATGTTCTCCTTGAAAGAATTGGTAGAAGTATACTGAAGGAATCCCTGATGGAATCGCAGGAGGGATTTCTGGAGAAATCTCAGGAAGATTTCCAGGAAAGTATTGCAGCAAGTAAGTATGCCAGGAGAAATGCCTAGAAGTATTTCTGAAGGAGTCCTAATGAGAATTGCTGGAAGAATTCCAGCTGGAATTCATGGAGGAATGTCAATAAAAGTTTTTGGAGAAATCCCCTGTGGAATTTCTGGAAGAACCTCTGGAGGAAGCCTGGACAAATCCTTGAAGAAATCTCTGGAAGAATCACCGATGGGATTTTATGGGAAGAATTTCCGGAAGAACCTCCTCAGTAGAATACCTGAAGGTACCACAGTGAGAATTTTTGGAGGAGTTCTAAGAGAAATTGCTGGAAGAATTGCAGCAGGAGTCGCTTGAGGAATCCTAGCCACAATTCCCGGAGGAAGGCCCATATAAGCTCCTGGAGGAATTTCATGAGAAAATTCTGGAAGAATCTCTGCATATAATCTCTGAAAGAATTCCTGGAAAAATCACTGGAGGAACTTCTGAAAGGATCCTCGAATACCACCAGGAATTCCTGAAGGAATCCCAAGAATCAAAGTAAGAATTTCCAAACAAATCCTAGGAGAAATTTCTAGTACATATGTCCAACCCCATCTGGACTGCCTGGAGAATCCTAAGGTAAATTTATTGAAGAAGGGGGAATCCATACAGCAAGCCATGAGAAATCACTGTATGAAATGTAGAGGAATTTCTGGAGGAATCCATGGAGAAGTGGAGAAGTCTATTGATTGTTCTTACCAATATCCAAAACGCCGATACGTACAACAGGTATCTAAGTAATTCCGTGTGTGCTTGAGTTTGGTTCAAATGTGCCATTAAAAAATATTAGAATTATTGTGTTAAGTTTTAAATTTTAGGTGACTGTTAAGGAAAAAATCTAGGAGGTGCCAAATTTGTTCTAGGGAGTGCCAGGCACCCCTGGAACCCCCCTAGCTACGTCAATGTCCAGGGAGTCTTTTTGAAATGTTTGGGAAGTTGAGATGCATGCGCTGTTCCACTTGGAGCGTTATTCCATTATTATTATATGTTGAACACTCGAACAATCCTAAAAATCCATAGAAAAAGTTATATCAGAAAACCTATTATAAGAGGCCGTCCACAAACAATGACACATAACTCTTAAAGCAAAGAGCAAAAAAGGTAATAGTTTGTTCGGCAAACTTTCCAATAATACCCTTTTCTGCAACTTTGTAAAAGACACCAATACTCTATCTTCATCTTTCAGAAAAGTGAATACCTATCGCACTTTTAGGTAGAATAATCATCAATCATCAAGTTCTAAAATGAAGAGTTAAGTATATAGAACAAACTTTTTTAAGACATCATACCTTTAAATTCAATAATTGAAGCCGCAAAAAAGGATTATGAATGCGAACTCCACTATACAGTATGTAGCAGGTTCCTCCGGAGATTATGTCCAGAAATTCGAACGTCCGGAACAGGTTTCGTAGCGGCGGCATGCCCATAGCACAGAGCGATCATTTTATGGCCAAATACATTTTACAATACAAATTTCAGAACGAAAACGTGTGTGAGATTCAATAAAATTGCCGAAAAATACCCTCGTGGCAAGGCATTTCTCCATCCATACCCAGAAAGGCGGGAGGGGTCAGGGGGGTTGCCATACCCAGATAATGGAAGACCTACTAACCGCATTCAATTTAAAATTGGTTTCAAATTGTTTGATTGCATGGTCTTTGAGTAGTGGTCGATTGTAAAAAAGTGGTTCGTCTAGGTAGGGCTTTTAAGGGTTAAGGGTTAATAAATACTGCGTAGCAGGAAAACTATAAATTAAACCATAGAATGGAACTTGAAAAAAATATCAAATAAACAAAATAACACAACTAAACTTGTTATAATTTTGTTATTCGAATCTGGTCTGGAAACAAAAGTTGTGTCCAACATCGACAATCAGAACCTTTTGACGTTCTAACCATGTAAGACGACCTTTGTAATTTGCGACTACAACGTTGTAAAGTGGACTCCGGATTCGCTCCATTTCTTTGATATTCCGTTCCGTTTGACCGTTCCGGTCTTCAATTACAGCGCTGGTAATTGAAGCAGACGGCCAACCGCTAGTTAATGAACTGGACTCGGTCCAGTATGTAGGTCGATGCTTCATCGTTACTAGTGGAGGAGACTAATGAGCTAAAGCAGTGCAGTGCACTGTTCGCCTTAGCACCGTATTTCATAGAAGGTGGGTTTATCGGGATCGTGGGAAAATATTACACCTGTCCACTGTCAATATTACATACCAGTCAGTGTGACATACATTATAATCGTATTATCACTGTACCTGAGTGCGTGCGTGCATGCTTGCTTGCGTTCATTCGGTTGTTAGTTATCCAAAGTGAGATTACGACTAACTTGATTCGGAAGAAGCGTCCTTCATGCATGCTAAAGTGCTTCTGATGTCCGGTTTCAAAGAGGCACGTTATACTGTGATTATATATCATGTAGGAAGGTGTTTACTCAAGACATTAAAACGAATACTATACTGAACGAATTTCAATACTCCTCACTGCCTGTGCTCGAGTTAAGTTACTCTTCTTAAGAATCACATCACCTTTTTCATAATTAGTACCAAGCCACTAAGGGCAAACGGTTTCAAATGTTCATTTCCGCTAAGGCTAGCTGCGTGCAAAAAGTTTTCCCTGGTGTTCTAATGACAAACTGCTAACGTTCACTTTCCTGTTTCCGATTCACCCATTAGCTTTTTGCATGCCGTATTAACAAAGCTTCTAAAGCCACAGTTCTATAGCTACTAGCCCGATGAAATTACTACATAGTGTAGAATTATTATACTCGTGTCGGATGTTCTAACTGCGCTACTCATAATGCATCTATAAAATTAGTCCCTACTAGGTGCACTTTCAAATCGATTTTTCATTATACAAACAAAGTGGGACAATCAGTAGACATGAACTACATACTGTTTTGTACGTAATTTTCCACAGGAATTATACGTTTTCCGGTACAGCTTTCAATATCTTCTAGCTTAACATTCACACTGGAACTCGACCTGTCCCTTAGTGTTCTTTCGAGCATTTTAATCAGTTTTAATTGAAAGGCATTCTCGTTTGCCATTGCATGAATTTGATGAAAAAATCCTCGGGAAAACAAAGAATCGAACCCACCATCTCCAAATTGGAGATCTATTACTAGATCTATTCTCAGTAACGAGAATTTAAACCGTGCTGATCTACTGGCACAGTTACAGTTTACTGCTTTCATTTGTGCGTTGTTACACAGTACTAAATTGTGAAGTAAATAATATGTCACCCGAAATGCCAGTTACGATTGAATGAAACTGTGATAAAACCCATAACTACCTCAAACTTTTATTACTTAGAGAGGATACTGGTGAGTCACCAAAAAATGTCCCAATATTTTTTTTACTGTGTAGGTAATTCTGTCTGCTTGACATTGGTGGTTCACACACTACACTGCCGTCATCGTGTGGAAAGCTTACTATCGAAACTATCGTCCCTCATAGGCGTTCTATGAACCTGCTCTGGAACCTGTCAGATGCAGAAGATTGACTCGCTAAGCTGTCCTAATTTATTGGGTGCTAAACTTTTTATTTTCAAATAGGACAGCATGAGCACAACGTACATTTCCCATCGGAGGGATGATAAAGCAGTTATGACAGGCATTGGCGTATAGTACGTCCGGGATATCGATTTTCAGTTTATACTTTTTGTTCTAAACCTTACGGCAAGGTTTAATATCTAAGTGCACCGAAAAAGCTCGAACCAACAACGTGATTCAATTTTTCCGTTTGTAGGTTCCTGTGATGGGCCGGGCTACCCGAAACGGTAATCACGCGGGTATTCTGCCATACCATGCTGCGCGATGGGTTCGATTCTCAGTTGGTCCAAGAACTTTTCGTAATTTATTTATTTATTTATCAATAAATTAACTAATTAATCATTTAATTAATTTATTTTTTTTTATTTGTATATTTATTTATTTATTTATTTATTTATTTATTTATTTATTTATTTATTTATTTATTTATTTATTTATTTATTTATTTATTTATATATTTATATATTTAATCATTTATTTATTAATTGATTTATTTATCTATTTATTTATTTATATATATTTATTTATTTGGTCAATTCATTTGACTAAAGTCTAAAACTAATATTGAAACTATGTAAATACTACAGCAATCTGGAGTTCGACACTTTTCTCTTGAAACATCTAGAACCTTCTGTTTGTGTTTCGAAATTTGTTGATTTTTTTTCGGGGAAAAATACTTTCCAAATCGTTTTGGCATAAGGTTTCGGCCTACTTCATTCAGCCATCATCAGATACAAAACGTTTGTTCTCCACCACTTTGGTCTACACTACACTGAATGAAGTAAGCCGAAACGTTATTCCAAATCTGATGGAAAGTATTTTTCAGCCAAAAAATATCAACAAATTTCGAAACATAAATCTCAACGGTGACCAAACCCACAAAAAATCTAGAACTTTCACCAAAAACATATATTTTATCGACGCACGCACGCAGTCAATGGAAGCTTTCAGTTAAAAACTATGCTCATAGAACACAAAGCTTGCTTCTAGTGTTACCCCAGCTGGGAGAGAAGAGGGTTTTGTAATTCTGAACTTTTGCCACAAAATCATGATAAAGTTTTCGAAATACAGAAAATTGTCTAGACTAACTTTTGACTGGATTTTGGAGAATTAGTTAGAAGCTATTGTTTTGTTTTCAAGAAGCAGTTCTTCAGCTTGAGCATAATAAACGTGCGCAACCCATACTCTAGCGAATTCTACGCGCAGTTCGAACATGAACTCGCTAGCTGCCCAAGACACGACGTCAGGATCATTATATGAGACTTCAACGCTCTGATCCACAAATTACGTAACGCTAAAATCGGCAATTTCAGACACCCTCCCTCCCCCTTGTGCCGCTTTTTCTTTTCAGGAATTTCGCCAGAAAATTCTCAAGATTTTTTTCTGGATGGTTCTACAGGGATTGGATCGTTAACTTTTTCTGGGATTATTGAAACCTTTCTTCAGGGATTCTATCAGATTTTTTTCCAGAAACCGTCCAGAGATTATTTTAGGAGTTCCCTCTGAAATCACTTCGAGATTTATTTCTTGGCGTTTCTCCAGGAATATCTTAAAAAATTATCCTTGGAATTACTGCACAAGCATTCTCCTGTTTGCAAGCGTTTTTGGGGATTGTCTTTTGGTGATTTCTTGGGGATTCCTTCAAGAATTCCTCCAGAAAAATTCTTCAGATACTTCTTCGCCTATTTATTCACATATTTGTTAAGGATATTCTTTAGAAATCCCACCTGGGTAACTCTCGCTGAGACCAGCCCACTATTTACACCTTGTCTTCAAAATTGTATAAGGTGCCGATTTTCTGAAAGTCCTCACTAAAAAAGTAAGGAAAATGCATTTGGTTACTCAAATTGATGGACCCCCCGTTAGTTAGAGCCACAACTTTTTTTGCAGACCCCTCGATTTTGGTCAAATGGTGGCTCATTTAAACCGTTATAACTCGAAAGTTTCTCCAAAAACCACCTCAAAACGAATTGTTGTTGAAAAGAGGAAAGATAGAGCTACTATTTACAACAATAAAAAGTTGGGTCGGCCATATTGAATTTGGCCGCCATTATGGATTTTTATACCAAAACATCTTTTTCACCATGAGGGCAACCACCGATTTCCAAATTTTTTACATCAATTGAAAGCTGAGACATTTATACGTAACATATCAAAAAATTAGAGATGTCTTTTTTTCCTATCAAAAGTTATCTGCAGTTTTGTAAATTAAGCAACGTTTTCTCCATACATTTCCATGCGCACCGGCAACAGCATCCGAGATTACGCCTGCATGTATACACATAGGCACCTGCCGCAAAATTTGGGTAAATCGGAGATTTGTTTCCGTTTTTGAATGTTTCTCACCCAGCTAACACAAAGTCTTATATGATGTTAGGATGCTAAAGTCGAGGCCATATGCGTACATGCTTCCATTTAACCGCGTGTAAAATGTGCGATACACCCTCCCCTTTTGTATCCTATTCAACATCATATGCGATAGTGTGTTGGCTGGGCAATAATGCGCGCATTGCTTTTATAACTTTTTTAGTGTTTTGAAAAGCTTAAACCTTCAGCTTTCCATTAGTGGGTTCAGATTTTAGATTCGTGTTTGTAAACACTGCAAAATAACGCTGCATTTGTGTAAACAGCCGGCACCGGGCCCAGTGACATCGTTTACAAAACGGCAGATAACTTTTGAAACAAGAATAAGACATCTCTAATTTTTTGATATGTTATGTATAAATGTTTCAGCTTTCAATTGATGCAAAAATTTTGAAAATCGGTGGTTGCCCTCATGGTGAGAAAAATGTTTTGATATAAACATCCAAGATGGCGGCTAAAATCAATATGGCCGACCCAACTTTTTATAATTATAAATAGTAGCTCTATCTTTCCTCTTTTCAACAACAATTTGTTTTGAGGTGGTTTTTGGAGAAACTTTCGAGTTATAACGGTTTAAATAAGCCACCATTTGACCAAAATCGAGGGGTCTGCAAAAAAAGTTGTGGCTCTAACTAACGGGGGGTCCATCAATTTGAGCAACCAACTGCATTTTCCTTACTTTTTTAGTGATGACTTTCAGAAAATCGGCACCTTATACATTTTTGAAAACAAGGTGTAAATAGTGCTCCGGTCTCAGCGAGAATTGCCCACCTGGTATTTTCTCAAGAATCTCCAGGAGTTTTCTTGAGTGTCTTTAAAAGTTGCACATAAATTACGTCAGGAATCTTTTCAGGAAATTTTTAAACATTTCTCAAGAAATCTCTTCAGGTTGCTCTTGAACAATTTCATCAATATTTTTATGTTTTTTTTTTATGAAATACCTCTGTAAACATCTGTGGAGAAATATCTGAAAACACTGAACGCACTGAAAATGTGCACAGTGCAGTTAATTTTCATATTGAAACCACGCACACTTGCATACATACTGAGAACCATGCCATCCCTGTCTGAAAGAATTCCTGGAGGAATCTCTAAAGGAATCCCAGGAGATATTTCTGAAGGAATCGCAGAAGGAATTCTGAAGGAAAAACTATCTAGAAAATTCTTCTGCAGCCCCTGACAACATTTTTCAAGCGATTCCTGGTGGAACCTTTGGAAGAATATCAAAAAAAAAAAAAATCGCTGGAAATTCTGAAAATTAAAAAAAAAATGAGGATTTCTGTTGCTGGCATTCATGAAAAAATCCTTAAACTACTGAAGGAGTCTTTGGGGATACTTCTGAAGGAAGTAAGTTTTCGATCGTAAGTTTCAGATCGAATCCATGGAGGAATTTCTGAGAGAATCCTTGAAAGAATTTAGGAATGAATTGTCCATCTAATTCCTGTAGAAATGCCTGGAGATATTCTTAAACAATTCCTGGGAGAATTATGTCGAAGAATCTCAGGAAATTCTTCAAGGAATTCTAGAAAGAGTTGCCAAAGAAATTTCCGGAAGCTCTCCCTCAGAAACCCTTGGTGGAATTCCTACCGAGTTTTTTTTTATCTCTTACCAAAATTCAAGGAGGACTTTTTGAAACAATTTTGGGAGAAATTCGTGAACGTATTTTTATAGGAATCTTTTAACGTCTGAAGAAGCTCTCAAACTTTTGTAAAGATTCCCAGACAAATCTCATGAGAAATATCCAAAAGAATTTATGAAATACTTCCTAGAAATTGTTTCTGAACAAATTTTTGATTTTCTTCAAGAATCCGATTAAAAAATTCCTAAAGGTATCCTTGGAAGAGATCCTGGAAGAATTCCTGGTGAAATACAGTGTATCAAACAATTGTCCGTACTGCAATTTTTTGGTCAAAATAATTTTCCACAGGTTTTGAAACCTGTTGATCTCAGAGTTGGCCTCAAGTCCTTCCCAATCAAGCTGAGTTATAAGCCAAAATTTCAGGCAATTTAGCCCACAAAAACCCCCCATGACGAAGAGAACAAACCTGCCGATAATACCCTTAGTCACCCTATTTAGAAATACTAAATTTAAAACTCTCAGCTCAAATATAAAATTTTCTTGTTAATGGCAGTCCTTCTGGTGCGTTAATTTTTCATCAAATATGTGAGAATTTGAGTGCGTAATGAAGTTGGATGCAGTTTTTTTTTTGAAAACCTTTCAGTCAGAGTGGACCAAATATACAATCAATGACTTTGCAATATCACTCGGTTTTTAGCTTTACCTATCGTTTCTACGCAATCGCTACAGAGTGATAATCAATAATATTTCATATTTAGGAGTTTTAAAGTGAAGATATGACGAAGCCACAGCCCAAATTTTCAAGAGCACATATCTGAAGAACCACGTGTCGGTTTGCGCTGAAAAGTTGATCGATTGGTTACCCGCTGGTGGTGACCAATCGATCAATTTTTCAGAGCAAACCGTCCAATGGTTCTTCAGATTTGTGCTTTTGAAAATTTTGGCTGTGGCTTCGTCATATATTCACCTTAAAAAATCCCATATATCGCAATTCATCAAAGCATTTCTCTTTATCTTTATCTAAAGACAAAGATAAAGATAAAAAGTAATACTTTGATTAATTGAAATTTATGGGAAAATTTAAAAAAATGTGTAAAAACTCCTAAATATGGAATGCTATCGATTTAACTATGATTTAAAAAAAAAAATCAACGTACATAGATACAAATTGGTAAACTATTGGTTAAACTGGGAAAAAATCTACAGCCCAGATGAGATTTGAACTCACGACCCTTATTGGAAATGGAAAACTATGAAAACTTTAATCTTACAAAGCCTAGTTTTGAAAAAAAAGTTAAAAAAACATGAGATTTTGGTATTTTTTCCAATTTTGTGTAATGAAGGCACAACCCAAAAAACATTTTTGCTAAGAGTAGAACAAATCACTCTTAAGCTAACTTTAGCTCAAGAAGCTGTTATTCAGCTGGTTCTGTTACTTGGGAATTCATAATCAGTAATCTTTTTCTATGAACCTTGCAAAATAGTCGCCAAACACTCATCAACTATGTAGTCATTTAAATCTTTTATCTTAACACAATTATCAAAGTCATCCAATTCATGTCTAATAATGAGTTAAATTAGTTAATTTCAGAGCTAAAATTTCCAAAGATTTTTCTGAAAATTCACATTGTTTTTAGTTGTGGCCTTGTTCCACGAAAGAAACGATACTTACTCAATCTCTAGTAGAAACAGTTGTAGTCGAACTGACATTTTTATTAGTCCCAACGACTGTAAGGACGCCACTACTACTTCCTGCATCAATGTTGAGCTCTTGAATTGTGTACACTGAGAGTGGTTTTATTACCATCAAGTCGTACAAATTTGTAGATCGCTGTTATGAGGGCTGCCTCTTTCTCGAGCTCAGATATTTGAGGTTTATCACTGACTCTAGGGCAAGATCGGCTCAATCCTGTAACGATTGAGAGCTATCCTAGACTGCCCGCCCATAGTTCGCAAAGTAGACGTAATCACCATTCACAAAGTCAACATATCAAACTCACCAAAGTATACAAACTCCAGTACTCTCGAGGCTTACTCGTTGAAAAAATATACTTATACAATCGCAAATCATCCTATTAGGTAAGAAATATGTGATGCAAACCGAAAATAGCTTCGCGAACCCTTTTCATGGTAAAATAACCGTGCCTCAATGGTCCACTTCACGAATTTATGCTGGCCTGCTTACTCGTATAGAAAATCTGACGTTTGAGCGACGCCGGCACCTCCCAAACATAAAATTTTCTGTGAGAGCAAGCAGGCCAGCATAAATTCGTGCACTGGACCATTCTTTATTACACCCTAGGATAGGATGTGACAACAAAAATTCGCCTGCCTTGTTATTTTTTCGTTCGATTTCGTCGATGATGGAAATCCAGCGCTGCCACTTTTCTGTATTCCAAATCTTTCAAACGATTTAAATTTAACGATTGAAATTTGGATGCATATTTGGCACCGTAAATCATTAATTGCAATTTGAATACCATAGCTTGCAAGTAAAATTGATTTCAAATGAAATGTTCTTTGATGTATAGTGAAAAATATCAAAATTCAATTGACTTTGCATCAAATAAATGGTATTTATCAATGTTCAGACATATTAGCCACTTTAGGTTGATTTACATTAAAATGCTGTCATGTTAAAGTCGATAAAACTTGAATAGAAAAATACAATGGTTATACATGCTAAACCTGAAAACTAGCAACACGGCCAAACCAATAACAAAGCGATCTGATCGCAGCAAACGGCCTCCGTTTGACAGCAAAATGGTCTCAAATCGGCTGACTCCGTGACGTGACGCATCCTATCCTAGATTACACCCAATGCACCTAACCTCTAAATGGCGGACAATTCTGAGGTCATTTTGACAGATGTAACATGAACATGAAAAAGACGGCAACAAGATCGATAAAGTAGAATATATTATCCTTTTTTTCCTGCATATGTGTGGTCTGTCAAAATGACCTGAGAAGTGTCAAACAGCTTAATGGCTAGCTTTGTTGGCGTAATGAAGAATCGGGCCGATCATGTTCAAAACATTGCGGAACAGAGAAAATGCGTGACAAATGGTTTTGAACTGAGACGAGACTCGCGAAGACGGTTTTCTTTTTCTCCACTTTGTTATTTTTTTCTTCTTCCTATCTGTGTTGACTTTATGTTTTGGGCTGGTGGTTCAAACACGTACGTGACCGCGTCACCTCACATGCAGTGTGACTGAATCCCATTCACGCACAAAATCATGTTGAGGTGAAATTTTGCATCGCCAACAATCGCCAAGCAAAGTAATCATTGGAATATTTTGTTTTCAATTTATTTTTGACAGTACAGGAGAAGAAAATGCTGCTCGGAGTGAATTTTGGCTTCAGAATTTATCTCGGATAGCAATACTTTCCTCGTTTTAGGTAACGTAATCAAACGGGCTACAACTGACAGCTCAGTTGGGCTACACTTGACGTTGCTTTTTTTCCTCTTCGCGAGTCTCGTCTCAGGTTTTGAAAACACAGCCGCTCTCTCGTTTAGTCTCCTACGATCCCAAAACACTATCGTATCCACACAGAGTATGGTTTTATTAACCAAATTCAACGGTTTGTGATCGTGAACGTTTTCATATTTCCATGTTTCAAATCGCCAACACGTTTTATGCCATTCAATTAAACGACATCAAAGATATTAAATTAAAAATCTTTGACGACATCCATCTAATTCGAACCACACACGAACAGATGCAGGTTTTAATTAGTTTGCTTGAAAGAAAAAAAAAACGCTGGCTATTGAAAGCAGAACCAGCAGAAATCTATACATAGTGCTGGCGCTGCAATGCTATAGTTGATTCCAGTGCTGAAAATGTCATTGCGACTTATCTGGAGGCAATCGACAATCTTCCAAAAATGCCAAATGATATTCATGATGAAATTTACCTCAAATATTAGGGATTGAGCTGCCTTTGTGACTTTCTTGTAGAACTGGGCTAGCCACAAAAGTTTGTTATACATCATATTTTCAGGGTAAGCTTCTGAACCTAGATAAGTGGAAATAATATTACCAGCACTGGTTGATTCCATTCGTGTATGTATGGAAATGTGCACCTAGTAGCCAAGCAGCATATGCTGACCATGCAATTGTCTTTAAAAGCGTAAGTCTGCACACAGGTATGGCATGGTAGGAGCTAATTGGCACTATGGTTGCCAACGATCAACGAAGAGGAATTATTTTACGTTAACAAATCTCTTTCAGAACTATGTGGAAGTTGAGTGGGATTCCAGTTCTTCCTTTTCTGATACTATATTCCGTGTGAAATGATGTCTGCACTTTTACAGCTGTTTATTGAGAACTTGGACTGTCTGTATGTATTTCTCTTTTTTAAATTTTCTACGTGTAAGATCTGTAATCTGTAATTTATTTTTTCGGGCAATGATTTCGGGCTCGGGTTCTCCGAGCAGGAGAAAATAGCTGAAGAATAACTAACTCAGGTATGGAAAACCGAATACCTACAACCTGAATGAGGTATTAAGTAGCCCTGCAAAAGAGGTAAAATACCTAAAATAATAACTGGTGTGTATTCTGTGCATAACGTGTGAATAATGGTATCAGGTATCCTGGATAAAAAATTACCATTAATTACATGGTAAATATTATTAACATATGACTGGTTTTATTGTTCACAATAAAACACATAGTAGGAACATATATTGTTCCTTTTTACAATAGAAATCAAGCCCATATAGTTCGTACAATAAGTGAACATTAGCTTTATTAGTGAAGTTGTTTTTATATAGTTGCAAAAGTGCCTGCAAAGTTCTCATGGACTTTTTATCAAAAAAGAGTTTATTTCTCAATTACACTTAAAAACAATTCGTAACAAATAAATAACAATAAATATTATTGTTCCTTGGATCATGTTTGTATAATCAAGTACAAAATCACTTGACATATTTTTTATATTTTTCGTTTTAAATTTGAGTACAGTAGATGTTTCGGTTATCGAATTGATAACAATACAAATACAATTAGTTTAATGGGGTCAATTGAACCGATGTTAAAATAAACATGCAATAATATTTGTTGTTATGTAAAATGTATGTTGTTATGTTATGATTTCGCCTTTGAAAATCCAAAGAATTCATATTTCTCGGTAACATTTTTCTCCAGCATTTACAGATACTAACTTGGATACTAAAAGCCACATGAATTGTGAACGATTTATGGTATGGATTATACGACCTGAGGTCTGACTTGTGATATTTGGCAGTTATTTGAAAAGATTGATGATAGATTTTATCAACAGCTGCCAAGCAATACATACCAGACAGACATCAGAGTGTTTGATTCTTATCATAAAATGTGCATATCATTCTGGCGGCCGTTATTGCTCGTAAATGCTGTATGTAAATGTTAGCGGGAAATATAAATTCTATGGATTTTCAAAAGCGAAAACTGCTTACAAATAACAACAAATATTATTGTACTTTTATTGTAACAACGATTCATTTGACGCCATTCAATTAATTGTATTTGTATTGTAAGAACAATGAAAAACATTATGATATATTGTTTTCTTTTGAAAATTGCCCTAAGGACAAGGTATTTGGAGTACATAGCTCAAAATTTCTAGAGCACCGTTTTTTAGAACCGTTGAACAGATTTGGATGAAAATGCATCACGCTAATTGTTCAGTGGTTGTCAACAGCGTGATGCATTTTAATCCAAATCCGTTAAACGGTTCTGAAAAACGGTGCACTAGAAATTTTGAGCTATGTACTCCAAATACCTTGTCCCTAAAAATGTCTCATAAAAACACAAGACATTCTATTGTTTTTCGCGAAAAAGTGTATGAAAATTTTCTCAAAATTTTATGGTTAAGATACATAACGATCACCTTTTTTATTGTAAAAGTGCCATTTATCATTCGCCGAATGGTATAGAACAATAGGGGTGATGGTGAGTGTGCCGTGTAAATTACAATACGTTTAATGGTGAATATTTTTCGAAAAAATGGTGTTGTAACAATAAAATTTATCCTATTTTTGTGATATTTTTTATAAGGGATGGCAATACCTAAAGAATAATCGGCAATATTTCCATACAAATAGCGATTTTCCCATAATTCAATAATACCTCAAGCAGTCTTCAACACCAAAGCAATAACTCGTTGAGGTATTGTATCAATGCCTACAAAATACCAAAATAAGTTATTTTCGATACATGGACAACTGACCAATACCTTGTCTTGGTATGATACCTGACTTTGGTATGCTCTAGTTATGTGGCAGTTATTCATTCCTGCTCGGAAAGTCATGAAAAATTTTGGTGACGACCTTCTATCACGGGTGTAATTGACGACCTCTAAAACAGGAGTGATAGATAATGCATCATTGAATCAAACAAACACTAAAGGTATTGTAAATAGATTAAAAAAACATTGAAACAAAAGAGAAGAAAAAAAAATATAAAGAGAACAGTAAGTTAGTTAAACAATACAAGAGAAGAGGTATCCAACTGATGAATGTTGGAGATTAATAATCTCACATACTTTAGTAGATTATGTATATGACTAGGAATCGAATATCATATTAGATTCCAGACCGTCTCCAGAGCTGAACAATATGTAGAGGCAACTAATGTTTATTTTCAACACCGCCAACCATACTGAGGCAGTCTCCCATCAAGCCATAATTTCCACCAAGTCCAGTGTCCTTGTCAAACGCCCTATACTGAATGGCGCATTGAAGTACCTACCCCTTCTTACCGACGGCGTCGACAACCGTGTACCAAAGAATAGCACTTGCAATTCTGGCACATACAGCCCAAGGCCTCTTTAGGCCAGTCAAGGTTCACTAAACCGAACTAACGAGCCTCCAAAATGTGTAGTACCTAGTCGTCAAGCACCTCTAAATGATGAAAAGAAGGTCTGCACTCAAGAACAGACCAACCCTCGCGTGCCGTACATTTTGGTGAAATTGAACAACGGGGTAATATACGCAAGGATAACTTTAAACACAAAATACTATAAAAGTTAGAAAAATCATGACCTGATAAAATCAATACCTGACACGAATGCACTTTTTAGTGTAAAGTGTCATTAATAAATAAAAAAAATGACCTGATAAAAAAAAATCATGCAATGTTACGTGAAAATTCCAAAATCGATCCAAAGATCAATCACAGTTTTTGTATAAGCGTGTTTATAGAACAATTTCTTTTTCAATTTTTTGAAAAAAAAAAAATATTTTTTTAATGAGAAATAAGTAATATCAAGAACTCTTTGCCACGAAGTGATAATGTCAAGAATAAGATGTATTTAAATACATAATCTCAGTTTTAAACAATAGTTTCAATTAATAATACAAATAAGATGAAATAGAATGTAGTTAAGTATAACAGAAATCAAAATCTGAGAAAAGTTACCAATTTCACGCAAAGCTACGGTACCATGGAATAAATTGCTCGCAGTCGGACTATTCCTTCATTGCTTCGAACACCTTTTCCCGGCACACTTACTCGAAACCAATCGGGATAACGAAGTGATTTTTCAACTTTTTCGCGCACTCTTCTAAACGGCAAAGTGACCGACCGGAAAGAGGAACTTTTATTTCCACCCAGTCCAATTCCGGAACACGAAAGAAACAAAAAACGCACTCCACGCGGTTCGATTATATCCTCGTCACCGTCGCCGCCGCCAGGCAGTCGTCAACCCGATAGTTTCGAAGAGTTCAGTTGCAGCAGGACACACAGAGACTAGAGATACATGGAGAGACCGAGAGACCGCGAGCCGGAGTCGACCGTGTCCGTGCAAAACACCAGACTAGACCAGACTAGAGACCACCAGACCCAGGATAGGTATCGGGCCGGCTGGACTAGAATCGGAAGCGAACGGATTGAATTAGTGGTGGCGTCGCCGCGTCCCCGTCCTCGGCGTTGTCCTTGCTGCGCTGTGGAAAAGGAATGAAAATAGTGCGACGAAAGTTAACCCTCCTATGATGTTAGTTTTTCGGCACCACGATGGCGTAGTGCACGTTCAGCGTGCCTGTCTGGGTCATATTGACCCCAACATTCTACTAGGGTTAAAAAAAGTATTCTTAACCTTTACAATCCAAACAAAATTTTCTTTATTTTTCAATCATCAGTTGCATCAAGTTGAATAGCCGGTTCTGGATTTATTCGTATGACCAGTGCTACATATCAGAGTTCACAAGTTTACCTATACTTATAATGCAAAACTACGTGAACCTTCAAGCGATCAGTTACAACCAGGGATGCCAGATGATTTTTTTTTGAAAAATCTGTATCCCATACAAAAATAAAATAGATCCTCTAGCTCAAAAATCTTTTCACGTTATACGAAATCTGTACAGATGCTCGAAAATCTGTATAACTCAGTATTTATGGTATCCCTGGTTACAACTCAAGCAATATTTTTTAAGTAAATAGACCCGTATACATTAAAAAACCACCCTAATCTCAACTTAAAATACTTTTGGTTTTATCACGGATTTCAAAACCACTTCAAAGCTAAACGGGCTTCAAAATATTTCTTAGGAGGTCCTTGTGGATCATCTTGAGAATTATTATAGTATACTGATAGAATACGGTGCGGTTTATTTTGCAAAATCTATTCAATTAATGAATAAGTAAGATGTTCAAAAATGATCAATTTTGGTTAATATTTAGGGGTTTCGTTTAGGGTTTAGGAGGGATATGGGCTTAGAGCCAACAAAAAAACAAACACTTTTCTACACCAAATCGGTGATTCTAAAACTCTAGGGGGCCAAATTGCTATATCTTCTTCTTCTTCTTCTTCTTGGCGTAACGTCCTCACTGGGACAAAGCCTGCTTCTCAGCTTAGTGTTCAATGAGCACTTCCACAGTTTTAACTGAGAGCTTCCTCTGCCAATGACCATTTTGCATGTGTATATCGTGTGGCAGGCACGAAGATACTCTATGCCCAAGGAAGTCAAGGAAATTTCCTTTACAAAAAGATCCTGGACCGACCGGGAATCGAACCCGTCACCCTCAGCATGGTCATACTGAATACCCGTGCGTTTACCGCCTCGGCTATATGGGCCCTTAAAATTGCTTTACGAAACGTCGGATGAAGGAGAATATCTGATCGTTTGATTGCAATTGCGACTGCCACGCCGAAAATCCTCCCAGGTGTCCAGATACCTCAGTCGAAAGCTGCCTCCAAATTTAAAAATTGCTATATCTCTGCTGGTTTGTTAGATAATTGGGAAAATTAGCCGATTTCAGTATTTTTTGGGTTGATGTACTAAATCAAGACATTTTTTTTTGTTTTTATATTTCTGGACGAACATTTGAAAAGGGCCTATCTGCTTTTTGTAAACAAACATGTTTCTGTCTCTGTAGGGCCCATCTGCATCCACCCACGCACATCAATACCCTTAACAGATAGCTTGAAGAACACTCTTTCTGATAAGGGTGTTGAAGTGCGTGGGTGGATGCAGTTGGGCCCTACAGAGACAAAAACATGTTTGTTTACGCAAAGCAGATAGGCCCTTTTCAAATGTTCGTCCAGATTTGTGTATTTTAACGTTTGCTAATTTTACACTTAAGGCGAAACTGGAAGCATTTCTCCATTTTTTTGGTTTTTGATTTTTTATTGAATAACGAAGCAATATTTTTAAAATCGGTTTTCGTGCACATGTAGAGTATGGATCAGGGTATTTTCTGATTTTTTAGAAAATGTTTTTCGTTTTTGCAGAAACCATTTTTTAGTGAAATTTTGTTCACGATTTTCGGACTCCGGACACTCATCATCAAGTTCATCATACTATATATCCATATTTCATGGTTTTAGAGCCTAAATCTCAATTAAATAACCTCCATATTGAATTTTGAGCGCCATATTAGATTTTAGACAGCCATCTTGAATAATGAGGTCACCATTTTTGGACTTCAGTCATCTTCCCCATGCTAAATATACTCATATTCAATGACTAAAAATCCATTAATCAGCCGTCATATTGCATTTAACTTTCCGTTAATCGCGCTGTTGTACTTTGTACAACACATGAGAATTATCGACTATTGCTTTGAAACCATCTTTTCTATCGATTCCAACCCCAATTGTATTCTACAGGAATCTTATTTGGAATATTATAATACCTTTTTTGTTAAGTGTAGAATTAGCAACTAGTTAAAATACACAAAAATAAAAACAAAAAAAAAACCTTTTTTGAAAACAGTATAATTCCTTATAATGCGGAAAATTGAAAATCGCAATATGAAGAACGTACTATATTTAAGATAAGATAGACAGTTGAATGTGAATTAGTGTATTTCAAAATCTAAATGATCTAGAAATATGGTGTTTTCGGCAAAGTTACTTGGGATATCAAGGGCCTTCGCGAGGTGATCTGAGAAATTCAGATTTCAACCGATAGGCGGCGCTAGTGAGCATGTAATTTTTATATCCCATATAACTCAGGATCCTGAGTACTTAGAAAGATGGTGTCTTCGGCAAAGTTGTTTGGTTGGTTAAACACTAACTGATGGAGAGCCGTTTGGTTTGAAACTCCACATCTAGGTGGCGCTAGTGGGCATTGAAATTTTATAACTAATACATCTCAGGACCCTGATTACTTAGAAAGATGGTGTCTTCTGCAAAGTTGTTTAGTAGATCAAACACTAACTGATGAAGACAAATATGACGTGCAATTTCACATCCAGGTGGCACTGGTGAGCATTCTCATTTTATACCTCATATATCTCAAGATCCTGAATATGTACTTAGAAAGATGATGTCCTCAGCAAAGTTGTTTAGTAGATCGAACACTAACTGATGGAGAGCCGTATGATTTGAAACTCCACATCTAGGTGGCGCTAGTGGGTATTCAAATTTTATAACTCATATGCAGTGTTGAAAAACTCATTTCGTCATATCTAAATTCAATCACCTACAGCTCATTTTAGAAGCTGAACCTGCGTCTTATGGTGGCAGAAGCACGAATCAAATGGTCAATCAACTGAAAGCCCTTGATCTACCAACCAACCTTGCCAAAGATATCAACTTCCCAGGTAATCAGACTCGGAGATATATCTATCTATATATATAAAAATGAGTTTGAAGTCCGTTTGAGGCAACAAAACTCACGAACGGGTGAACCGATCAGCATGACTTTTGAACGGTTCGATTCGTATTCATGGTGGCTGTGTTTATATGCAGAAAAAGTTACGAAAATCATTTAAAAAAGCATAAAAATAGTGAAACAACTGATTTTTTATGAGCCGGGAAGAAATTCAGCGTGATTGAAATTAAATCAATCTAGAGTGCGTGGCTACGATGACCTCAACAGTTGTCAAACCACCACAGCTTGGCAAGACAAAGTTTGCCGGGACAGCTTGTAAGATATAAAATTTTCATACTCATTAGCATCACTTACTGGCGAAATATTGATTTCAACGACCCATCAACCAAATGCACTTAACCTATTTGACAACTTTGCCGAGACCACCATCTCTCTTCTAGTAACCAGGATCCTAAGAACTCTTGCATATACATTTTTTATGTTCACTAGCGTCATCTAGTGGTGAAATTACGATTCAAACGGACAACTATCTGTAAGTTTTCGATCTTTATGAAGGTCGGCACGAGAGGTTACCTTTTCCTCCATTTGGTCTTTGATCTACCAAACAACTTTGCCGAAGACACCATCTTTCTGAGTAAAGTGGAGCTTCGTGGCCGTTCGGTTAGCGTGTAACCGCACCATGCAATCCACTGGTGCATGTAATGTATGTCGTGTCCATGGTCTAGTGTCAAGTTCTATTCAGTCTGTACAGCCTCTGGCTGAAGACGGTGTCCCGTACCTTTTTAATCGAGATCCTGAGCTACATGAGATTAAAAATTTACATGCTCACTAGCGCCTCCTAGTGGTGGCATTTGAAATCAAACTGTCACTCATCTATAAGCCCTTGATATACCAAACATCTTTGCCGAAGACACTATCTTTCTAAGTAATAAGGGTCCAGAGATACCCAATATATAATATTTACGTGCTCACTAGCGCCACCAAATGATGAAATTTCAAATTAAACTGCGAATCATCCGTAAGTACTTGACCTACCAAACAACTTTGTCGAAGACACCATCTTTCTAAGTTATCAGGTTCCCCAGATACATAGGATATAAAGTTTATTTGCTCACTAGCGCCGCCTAGTGGTGGAATTTCCAATTAAACGGCCAATAATCTGTAAGCCGTATACCTACCAAACAACTTTGCCGAAGACACCATCTTTCTAAGTAATCAGGATCCCGAGATACAAGGGATATAAAGTTTATTTGCTCACTAGCGCCGCCTAGTAGTGGAATTTACAATTAAACAGCCAATAATCTATAAGCCGTTGACTTACCAAACAACTTTGCCGGAGACACCATCTTTCTAAGACATTAGGATCCTGAGATATAAGATATAACATGATATTGCTCACTAGCGCCGCCTGGTGGACGTATTACGAATCAACTTTGTCAGCATCAAGTAGCCCATGAAATTTACAACAACTTTGCCAAAGGCAGTCCTCCTCTAAACAATCAGGATTCTTAGATATTTCAGAATGTATGGGTGTTGTACAAAGTACAACGCGCGACTGCTCGCGTTACAAAAATTGGCGCGAGTACTGAAAGGTTAAAGCCGTCGTTTTGGATCTTAGACCGCTATCTTGGATATTGTGGTAGTCATTTTTCGACTGCAGTCATCTTCCCCATACGAAATATACCCATATTATATGGTTTTAGAGCCTAAAACTCCATTAAATAGCCGCTATCTTGAATTTGGAGCCGCCATCCTGTATTTTAGGGCGCCATCTTGGATATTCTGGTCGCCATTTTTGGACTCCAGACATCTTCCCCATACCAAATATAATCATATTCAATAATTTTAGAGCCAAAACACCATTAAACAGCCACCATCTTGAATTTGAAGCCGCCATCTTAAATATTAGGCTGCCATCTTGAATTTTGGTCTCCAGTGTTGATTTCCGCACAAAATTTGTCAACCATGCTGAAGATTACAAAAATCACCGCAGTTTGATGCGTCACATGATAGGGCTAGAGGCTCAGTTTTATATACGCCCAGTTTCACCGGGGCTGGTCCGGATCACTGAAATGGCCATAACTCCGGAACGCCTTGACCGATCTGGACCATTTTTAATAGCAAACAATTCGGCAAAATTCCGGTTTGATTCGAGCTATAATCTGAAAAATGGGCCAATGAGAAGTGCCTTAAAAGTGAGTGAACCTATTTTACGCACAGACATACATACATACACACATACAGAACAGACATCATCTCAAATCATCGAACTGAGTCGATTGGATAAAGGATAATTTTCCAAATTGATGAGAAAACTTTTTCAAAACTTCGCGTATCATCTCGCTCACCTTTTTCTACTTGGCTGGGTGTAACTTAGTTTAGAAATGCTTTTATTAAAACTTCCGAAAAAAATACTGAGAAATACTGCAGAAAGTTTTGCGTAAAACTTTAAAAAAGTTATTAATTGTGTATCAGTGGTCAAAATCTGGAAAAGATTGGGCTATTCTGCATGAACTTATAAAAATTCTAGAAAAAGGTATAATTATCCGATAGTCAACTTTAAGCTGTTATATCTCCAGATTCAGTGAACCGAATACAATAAAAATTTGACCATTTATGACTTATATAATGAGCTATGAAAAACTTTTGACTTAATCAAAATTTTTAACACGGAAGAAAATTATAACGATTAGACAATATTTCTAATAGGGAATCGCGCTACTTGGGCGGTGGCTTCTATATTCGTCTGTTTTCCACTATAACTCAGTCAAATTTGAACCAATTGACACAACTTTTGGAATGTGGTGGGATAGGTATAGTATCTACCCGTGTACAACATTTCAAATCAATTGGTTCAAAATTGACTGAGTTATAGTGGAAAGCAGACGAATATAGAAGCCACCGCCCAAGTGGCGCGATACCCTAAAACACCAAATTATCCAAAACTTTAACATCGTTTCAAAATTCAAGATGCTATGGGAGCTTGACCATCACGCCGAGGACCTGGGATCGAATCCCACTCCCGACAAACTCGCAAAATGTGAGTTCTTCCTTCGCAAGGGAAGTAAAGCGTGGGTCCCGAGATGAACTAGCCTAGGGCTAAAACTCTCGTTAATACAGATAAAAAAAAAATCAAGATGCTTATTAAAGTTCAAGTCAATTCCCTCTAATTGACTTGTATATAATTATGTTTTGATAGAAAGTAACAACATAACCGGCAATAAATTGAAAAGGTAATGGGATGCGTATAAAAAATAGACCAATTTTCTACAAAATCATAAAATAAATAAAAATTGCTATAACTTTTCCTCCTGTTAATAATTTCAAGTTTATTCATCCGTTTTTCAAAGCTCATTATTAAAGTCATGAATGGCCAAAATTTGATTGAATTTGGTTCATTGAACCCGTAGATATTACAGCTCAAAGTTGGCTATCGGATAATTATACCTTTTTCTAGAATCTTTATAAATTCATGCAGAATAGCCCAATCTTTTCCAAATTTTGACAACTGGTACACGATTAGTTGATCAACTTACAGTAAAAATTTGAAAATATTTAATGCACTTTTCGAAGAGTTACAGCTACTTGAACATTTTTTGTAAAGTGAAAATTTTGCCTGTCCCGATCATTTTGTCTATCCCCTGTATGTTTCTTGTATTCCGAGGCATCTTCCAAGAATTCTTCTGGGAAAGTGAAAATTAACGTTTCGAAAAATTTCTTCAATGTATTGCTCAGAAATTGTTCATGAGTTTCTTGTAAGGCCATTTCTGGAAACTTCGTTACGTTGTTGAAAAATGTATGTACAAAGTCTTCAAAGAATTCCAACATGCCAGTATCTGATTTCTCTGTAGGAGTTATTTGATAAATATTCAGATAATTTACAACAAACTCCCAGACAAATTTCCGGGGGAATTTCTGCAGGAATAACGGAAGAGTTCAAGGAAGACACCAAGTAGGAATATCAAACTAAATTCGTGGTTTTGCTCCAGAAATTCTTCAGATGTTCATTGACAGAATAGTTCACAAAAATATCGTTCTGATATGTCTTCAGGTGTTTTCCATTGAAACCTTCCAGAGAAGGGGGACGATACTAGTTTTCACAACACAAAAAAAAAGACACCGTTTTCCACAAAAATCGGCATATTCACTGGAATAAAGACGGCAAAGCTTTTGCAGATTTTACCGGTTTTTTCGCCTTTTCGGATTTCATTTGGGGTATTTTGGCTTTGGAAAAGTTGCGTCGCCCCTCAGTTCCAGAATTACTATCACTAGTCCAGTTCGACGAAAAAAATACACTATTCGGCTGAAACTGATGATTTTAGAATTGCGATATCTCTACTCGTTTTTGAGTTATTGATGAAAATAACCTAAAAATCAGCATTTTTGGCCATTTTTTAGATCCCGAAGAAAATCTACCCTATTTTGCTCAATAACTTAGAAATGAGTGGAGATATCGCAATTTTGAGCACATTTTTGGCCCTACAGGGCCCTAAAATCTTCGGTTTTAGTTGAAAAGCGTACTGTTTTCGTCGTAAAAATCATAATAACAGTTAGTAAGCGCTCTTCGCGTGCGACACAATGCATTGCAATGGTATCCTCAAAGCTCTCTATTTTAGTAACTCGTCCGTTGTTCCTGTTGCGTTAGAATTTTACATTGAAAGCAAGATGTCCTTGCACAGAAAAGAACTCACTTGTTGTTGAATTCGATGTCAGGAGTTTAGTCTGGGATCCTGGAATGCAATCTAGAAATTCTTCCAGGAATCTCTAAAATTAATGATCACTTAATTACCCAGTTTGCTTTCTATTCCGCAGAATCATTACCTGTTCTGTGGCTTAGTTGATTAAAGCGTTGGCCTAGCGAATACGGAGTCGTGGGTTCGAATCCCACTAGAACGAGATTTTTTTCACATATTTCATATCTCAATTTGTCAATTAGTAACATATCAGACATATCAGCATATCTGGTAAATGCCATTTTATCCATGAGTTCCTTCTGTAAATCATCCAGAAGTTCCTTCTGGGAGTTCTTTAGGTAGAGAAATCTTCATGTAATTATTTCTGAGAATTCTCCAGAAGGCCTTCTGAAAATCCTCAAGGAGTTCCTTGTGGAAATCCTATAGAAACTTCTTATAGGAATCCAGTAGAAATTCCATCTAGGAATTCTACAATAGTTCTTTCAAGAAATATTCCAATAGTTCCTTGATGGAAACTGTCATGTCAGGGTTGATGGATTCCTTAAGGATTTTCTTCTGGGATTTATACCTTTAACTTCTACTATTGGGGTGTAATTAACTTACCTTACTGATCAGGCTAAGGCCGGGGTGGCCTCTGCTGTACATAGTAGACGTCTCCATTCCACTCGGTCCATGGCTGTTTGTCTCCAGCTCCGCACACTGCGTAGGATCCGCAGATCGTCTTCCACTTGGTCGGCCCACCTAGCTCGCTGCGCTCCACGTCTTCATGTACCGGTCGGATGACTCTCGAGAATCATTTTGGTCAGGTTGCTATCCGACATCCTGATGACGTGACCCGCCTACCGTAGCCTCCTGATTTTCGCGGTATGGACGATGATTCTCTCAGCAGCTGATGCAGCTCGTGGTTCATTCGCCTTCTCCAAGTCCCGTCTTCCATCTGCACTCCGCCGTAGATGGTACGCAACACCTTCCGTTCGAAAACTCCAAGGGCGCGTTGGTCCTCTGCACGTAGAGTCCATGTTTCGTGCCCATAGAGGACTACCGGTCTAATCAGCGTTTTGTAGATAGTCAACTTCGTGATACGGCGAACTTTATTCGATCGTAGAGTTCTGCGGAGTCCAAAGTAAGCAGGATTTCCTGACACAATGCGCCTCTGAATTTCTCTGCTGGTGTCTTTGTCGGCGGACACCAGTGAGCCCAAGTACACGAACTCTTCAACCGCCTCGATTTCATCACCGTCGATATATGCAAATTCGAGGTGGCGGGCGCGCTGATTCTTCCCTGGAGCCCTTTGCCATCGTGTACTTTTTCTTCGACACATTAATGAGTAATCCGATTCGTCTGGCTTCACTCTTTAGTCGGATGTACGTTTCCGCCATCGTCTCAAATTTACGAGCAATAATATCAATATCATCAACGAAACCAAGCAGCTGAACGGACTTCGTGAAAATCGTTCCACTCGTGTTTATCCCCGCTCTCCTAATTACACTTTCTAAAGCAATGTTGAACAGCAAGCACAAAAGACCATCACCTTGCCGTAACCCTCTGCGAGATTCGAAGGGACTCGAGAGTGTCCCTGATACTCGAACTACGCACATCACTCGATCCATCGTCGCCTTGATCAACCGTGTCAGTTTATCCAGGAATCCGTATTCGTGCGTAATCTGCCATAGCTGTTCTCGATCGATTGTATCATATGCCGATTTGAAATCGATGAACAAGTGATGTGTGGGCACGTTGTATTCGCGGCATTTCTGCAACACCTGGCGGATGGCGAACATCTGGTCCGTTGTAGCGCGTTCACCCATAAATCCAGCCTGATATTGCCCCACGAACTCCCTTGCAATCGGTGATAGTCGGCGGCATAAAATTTGAGAGAGTATCTTGTAGGCAGCGCTCAGTAGTGTGATCGCGCGGTAGTTCCCGCAATCCAAGTTGTCGCCCTTTTTGTAGATGGGACACACGATACCTTCCATCCATTCCTCCGGTAATACTTCCTCCTCCCAAATCTTGGTAATGACCCAGTGTAGTGCTCTCACCAGTGCTTCTCCACCGTATTTTAGAAGCTCGCTTGGTAGTTGATCCGCTCCAGCGGCTTTGTTGTTTTTCAACCGGCCAACCTCCTCCTCAATCTCTTGGAGGTCAGGGGCCGGAAGTCTTTCGTCCTGTGCACATACTCCTAGATCTGTTACCACGCCACCTTCAGTACTTGCAACGTCGCCATTGAGGTGCTCATCGTAATGCTGCCGCCACCTCTCGACCACCTCACGCTCGCTCGTGAGAATATTCCCGTGATTATCTCGGCACATGTCGGCTTGTGGCACAAAGCCTCTGCGCGAGCGGTTCAGCTTCTCGTAGAACTTTCGTGTGTCCTTAGCGCGGTACAGCTCTTCCATCGCTTCGCGATCTCGTTGTTCCTGCTGGCGTTTCTTCATCCGGAAGACTGAGTTCTGCCTGTTCCGCGCCTGTTTGTAACGTGCCTTATTCGCTCTCGTATGGTGTTGCAGCACTCTCGCCCATGCTGCATTCTTCTCGTTTTTCAACTGTTCACATTCGCCGTCATACCAGTCGTTTATGTGATTCGGAGTCGCGAAGCCTAGTGCTGTAGCCGAGGTACCACCTATGGCTGTTCGGATGTCCCTCCAGCCATCTTCAAGTGTAGCTGCACCAAGCTGCTCTTCCGTTGGTAGGGCCATTGCTAACTGCTACGCGTAGTCTTGAGCCACTTCTACGTTACGCAGCTGCTCGATGTTGAGCTCGATGTTCGACTTCGACGCGTGGTGATAACTGTCGAAAGTTTTGAGCGCAAGCATACAGCGACTAAGTAGTGATCCGAATCTATATTCGCAGTGCGGTATGTGCGGACATTGGTTATATCCGAGAAGAATTTGATGGTCGGGTGATCTCCAGGTGGCTTTGCGGATATCTTTGCGGGGGAAGAAGGTGCTTCGGACAAACATACCACCGGAGGCTGCAAAGTTTCAATTTGGGTGCAAAAATGCAGGTAATTTTACGGGTAAAAAATGATGATGGAAGTCGTTAAGCCCTCTGCACTCCTACGAGTAAGTAGGGATCAGATGTTTAGTACTGGATAAGGATTCGTCTTGGTAGACGATATAATGAATCTATGACAAAAGGTCGAAAGACATAAGGTCGAAGGACAAAAGGTCGAAGGACAAAAGGTCGAATGGACAAAAGGTCGAATGGACAAAAGGTCGAATGGACAAAAGGTCGAATGGACAAAAGGTCGAATGGACAAAAGGTCGAATGGACAAAAGGTCGAATGGACAAAAGGTCGAATGGGACAGAAGGTCGAATGGACATAAGGTCGAATGGACAAAAGGTCGAATGGACAAAAGGTCGAATAGAACAAAAGGTATAATTGACAGTAGACAATTTGGAAGACATGATATAGTAATCAGTAAAACGACAATTAGCTTATATGCAACTATTTATTACCGCATTGCAATTCGAAATAGATGCCTAGAATGATAGAAAGTAGAAGCCAATGAGCCATTTTACGAGACGTTTCGGATCAGCTGATCGCTTATTTCATGAATGAAAATTTGACAGGAGGTTACGCCCAAGCCCGTGAGTGTTAATATCAATAAATATCAACACTGTTGTCGTTTCGTAAACTATACTATAGAAGGATATAAAGTAATGTTATTCATGAAAGTGAAATCCGCCGAAAATGCTTTGAAGCTCTTTGGAATGCCTCCAAAATCCCCCTTAAACCCCCGGAAACCCCATGTAACGCACATCAGACCCTCCGAAACCCCAGAAAACGGCATGTAACGCCTTCGTAACGTTTCTGAAATCCGCTGAAAAATGCTCTGAAGCTCTTTGGAATGCCTCCAAAATCCCCCTAATGCCCCCAGAAACCCCATGTAACGCACCTCAGACCCTCCAAAACCCCTGAAAACGGCATGTAACGCCTTCATAACGTTTCTGGAATCCGCCGAAAATGCTCTGAAGCTCTTTGGAATGCCTCCAAAATCCCCCTAATACCCCCAGAAACCCCATGTAACGCACCTCAGACCTTCCGAAACCCCTGAAAATGCTATTTAACGCTTCCGTAACGTTTGTGAAATCCACCGAAAATTCTCTGAAGCTCTTTGGAATGCTTCCAAAATCCCCCTTAAACCCCCGGAAACCCCATGTAACGCACCTCAGACCCTCCGAAACCCCAGAAAACGGCATGTAACGCCTTAGTAACGTTTCTGAAATCCGCCGAAAATTCTCTGAAGCTCTTTGGAATGCCTCCAAAATCCCCCTAATACCCCCAGAAACCCCATGTAACGCACCTCAGATCCTGCGAAACCCCAGAAAACGGCATGTAACGCCTGCGTAACGTTTCTGAAATCCGCCGAAAATGCTCTGAAGCTCTTTGGAATGCCTCCAAAATCCCCCTAATACCCCCAGAAACCCCATGTAACGCACCTCAGACCCTCCGAAACCCCAGAAAACGGCATGTAACGCCTCCGTAACGTTTGTGAAATCCGCCGAAAAATGCTCTGAAGCTCATTGGAATGCCTCCAAAATCCTATAATGAAAAAAATGTACTATACGGTTGACGGGCTGGGAGGTATGGCTTTCAATCTTTGGAGGAATAACTTATGAAAGCTTAAGAATCCGTTTTTGAGTTATTCTTGCAAAGACTGAACGCCATATCTCCCAACATAATCATCAGCAGTCGATATTCGAAGAAATTATTTATACTTATACAGTGTAATTCGTCGGAACTACCTATAAATCCAAGAGGGGATGAATCATCCCGGATAATCACTAATCACAAGTAGTATTTTTTTCTGCAGCAGAGATAGAAAGAACAGCTATTGAATTAAAGAAGGAAAAATTTCTGATTAAATTATAAGTACCTAAATAGTCGATAAATTATTCAGTAACAAAACTTAAAAGAACAGCCCATAAATTTAAGAAGGAAAAATTACTGAACAAAACATCAAACTAAATTGCCATTAAATACTACACCAACACAACTTGAAAGAATAGCCTATAAACAAAAGAAGGAAAAATTTCCTATAGAAATGTCAGTGGCTGAAATACATATGATTACTATAAAAGCACCATAATGTTTCTCTCAATGAGCAAGAACATGAACCATTCGACCTTTTGTCCCATTCGACCTTTTGTCCCATTCGACCTTTTGTCCCATTCGACCTTTTGTCCCTTCGACCTTTTGTCCATTCGACCTTTTGTCCATTCGACCTTTTGTCCATTCGACCTTTTGTCCATTCGACCTTTTGTCCATTCGACCTTTTGTCCATTCGACCTTTTGTCCTTCGACCTTTTGTCCTTCGACCATTTGTCCTTCGACCTTCTGTCCTAAAGCCCGATATAATAAATGGGATGCGGTAATGTATATTCAAATCAAATGTAATTAACACTCCAATAGTCGCACTGTTGTATTTTGTAAAATACGCGGACAAAGTTCGCCTGCTTTACAGAGCACCCGCATGGTGCTGGGGTTGGTAGCCGACCGTGCGAATTACGGAAGGCTAATAAGGCGTTGACAACTTTGTGACGACCCATTCAAATGATTTTCGTAAATAATAAATATATGAATAAATAGTGGTTCATAAAATTTAACTTCTGTACAATGATTGTTGAGATAACGCATATCCCTTTCGTGACGAACCAGCACAATTGTGCTGTTGAGCAACAACAGGTTTGCATATTTTTTTCATCTGTTTAGTCTTTGTTTTATGTGATGTAAAGTGTTTTAGTAATTGAACTATTACTTATACTTGTATGTGTGCAAACAAACTTTTGTTTATGTTGCATGTGGGATTTACCACAACAAGTTGAACAAAAAGTGGACAAAAAAAGGTAAAACATGAAAAAGTTTTATCTGTCGTATTTTTGTTATTTTCGATATATCTAAGTAATCAAAGCTTGAAATGGGAAGATTAAGAGTGCTTCTTTCAAACATGGGATAACAATTGTTGTTTTGTTGGGAAATCTAAGAGTTCTGGAGAGCTAAAGTTGAGCATTTTGTATGGAAATTTCACTTTTTTGCGCTCCGTCACGAAAGGAATATTATACAAATATCGTAGCAGACATTTTTTTTCATAATAATGTTTAAAAACAATATATTAACACGAAACGAGGTCACCAAGTGAATCCATCCATTGCTCCACCGCTGTTGGTTGGAGGTGAACTAGTTCCTGTCATCGCCTACTACCTGGAATGAAGCACACCGCTAAAAACCGATGCTCACGCGAAAAATTCGATTTTGATCTCAAATTCCCTTGGAAAGCCAAAACTAGTGACTTTTTCTCAATTTTGATACTATGCAGTAGCGGGTTTCGTCGCGACATTTTTATTCCTGGCTCATAATGTAGAGTGCTGTTCGATAGATGTGTACTTTTTTATTGTCTCGGACAGGGTGGGAAAATTGATACACGAAAAACGAGTTTTGGTCAAAGTTGCAAGATAATTATCGTTCTTCATATTCGTGTAAATCAGAACAGTAAAAATTGTAAGAACAATTCTGATGGATAGATGGCAGGAATTCCTCAGAATTTAGAGTGTAACAACCCCGGAAGGAAGAGGCAAGGGAAAAGAGCTTTCCCTCATTGCACGGGGCGGCGGCGGCACGAATGTGAATGGATGGACGGATAGGCGTACTGTGTGCCTCTTGGTGTGCTTAGTGAGGCACACAGTATACACTACACACACGGTACGGTCGGTCTAGGCTAGGGATAACGCTTGAATGGATTCTCGATTTGAACAATAAGCTAGGCAACTGGAGGGCGGGAGGAGGCTGGCCGACGGAAAATTGTGAATTGATTGTATTATCTATTACCTGGCTACTTTTGGAGGATATGGAATGGAAAGTCACGTGCTAATGGGGGGAAACTTGTATTACCGTATGATATAACTTTTCTACTAGAAAAGACTCAATCCACATACGGTGAATTATTTTTTGGTTATGAGTCTCCAATTATGGCTGGTAGTGAAATGAGTTATTATGTAATTTTTTGATCAATATGTAAAATGAGGGAAAACTGTTCGGACGTGCCTACTATAGCTACACACCAAATTTTAGGAAATGCTTTCAGCACAAAAAAAATCAGCAAAATAAATTGCTGAATCTCAGCAAAATTTTTGCTGAGTATCAGCACAACGTTGCTGATCAACTGTCAAAATTGCTGGATGGTTCAGCAAGTTGATAAATAATTGCTGATACTCAGTAAATTCGTATTGCTGAATGAAATCAGCACAAAAAAAATCAGCAAAATTTGCTGAATACCAGCAAACAAAATTTGCAGTGTAGTCTAATATTAGACTTAGGTATATTGAATAGCATTTAATACACGCAATGATACGTTTTCTCAATGAAGCTTCAATTAATAAATACATATGTTATATATACTTTCGTTTACAGGTACATATGTACAGATTAAATTAAGATTGAGATTTTCATTGCCATTGTAGTTATCGATAGGTCATGATGTAGAAAAACCTCGGTAAGCGAGCTTCGAGCTTCAGGTATCAGAAGGCCGGCTCCAGAGGCACTTTATCCTTAACCCATTTCCGCTCAGTGATCTATTTATAGATCAGATGCCTCAAACGCCCAGTGATCTATTTATAGATCAGTAACTTTTGCGATAACTGCGGAGAAATGAAGCATTTTGGAAGACTGGTGTCTTCAGCAAAGTTGTTGAGGAGATCAAGGACTCTTCGATAGTACGTAATTTAGTACGTATTCGCTCCAGTAGGTGGCACTAGTGATCACGAAGCATTGTGCTTTGACAGGTGTTTCTTCAACAGCCATTGCCAATACTGTCGCCTTCGTATCTTGAGAATCAGACTACATAGAAAAAAATTATATTCAGCAAAGTTGATCAGGACATCAAGAGCTATCCGATAGTGAACTAGTTGGTTCTGGGTTTATCCGCTAGGTGTCGCTAGCGAGTCCTAAAAAATTTAAACCTCTGTATCTCGAGAATCCGACTACATAGAAGAATTTCGTCTTCGGCAAGGTTGATCAGGACATCAATAGCTATCCGATAGTGAACTAGTTGGTTCTAGGTTTATCCGCTAAATGGCGCTAGTGGGCTCTAAAAAAAATAATCCTCTATATCTCGAGAATCAGACTACATAGAAGAATTATGTCTTCGGCAAAGTTGATCAGGACATCAACAGCTATCCGATAGTGAACTAGTAGATTGTAGGTTTATCCGCTAGGTGGCGTTAGTGAGTCCTAAGAAAATTAAACCTCTGTATCTTGAGAATCCGATTTCATAGAAGAATTTCGTCTTCGGCAAGGTTGATCAGAACATCAACAGCTATCCGATAGTGAACTAGTTGATTCTAGATTTATCCGTTAAATGGCGCTAGTGGGCTCTAAAAAAAATAATCCTCTATATTTCGAGAATCAGACTACATAGAAGAATTATGTCTTCGGCAAAGTTGATCAGGACATCAACAGCTATCCGATAGTGAACTAGTAGATTGTAGGTTTATCCGCTAGGTGGCGCTAGTGAGTCCTAAAAAATTTAAACCTCTGTATCTCGAGAATCCGACTACATAGAAGAATTTCGTCTTCGGCAAGGATGATCAGGACATCAATAGTTATCCGATAATGAACTAGTTCGTTCTAGGTTTATCCGTTAGGTGGCGCTAGTGAGTCCTAAAAAATTTAAACCTCTATATCTCGAGAATCCGACTACATAGAAGAATTTCGTCTCCGGCAAGGTTGATCAGGACATCAAGAGCTATCCGACAGTGAACTAGTTAATTCTAGTTTTATCCATTAGGTGGCGCTAGTAAATCCCAACAAATTTGAACCTTTGTATCTCGAGAATCCGACTACATAGAAAAAATTCGTCTACGGCAAAGTTGATCAGGACATCAACAGATATTCGATAGTAAACTAGTTGATTGTAGGTTTGTCCGCTAGGTGGCGCAAGTGGGCTCAAAAAATTCTGAATTTTTGTATCTTGAGAATCAGACTACATAGAAGAATTTCAAAATCTCGTCTTCGACAAGGTCGATCAGGACATCAAGAGCTATCCGATACTAAACTAGTTGGTTCTAGGTTTATACACTAGGTGGCGCTAGCGAGTCATAGAAATTCTTAACTTCTGTTTCTCAACAGAGTACATAGAAATATTTTGTCTTCGGCAAAGTTGATCAGGACATCAAGAGCTATCCGATTGTGAACTAGTTGGTTCTAGGTTCATTCGTGAGGTGGCGCTAGTGAGTCCTAAAAAACAAATCTCTGTATCTTGAGAATCCGACTACATAGAAGAATTTCGTCTTCGGCAAGGTTGATCAGGACATCAATAGCTATCCGATAGTTAACTAATTGGTTCTGGGCTCAACCGTTAGGTGGCGCTAGTGAGTCCAAAAAAGTTTAAACCTCTGTATCTCGAGAATCCGACTACATAGAAGTATTCTGTCTTCGGCAATCTCGATCAGAACATCAACAGCTATCTTATAGTGAACTAGGTGATTGTAGGTTTGTCCGCTAGGTGGCGCAAGTGGGCTCTATAAATACTGAACTTCTGTATCTCGAGAATCAGACTACATAGAAGAATTTCGCCTTCGGCAAAGTTGATCAGGACATCACGAGCTGCTCGATAGCGCACTAGATGATTCAAGGTTTATCTGCTAGGTGGCGTTAGTGAGCCCTGAAAATTCCACACATCTGTATCTCGAGAATCAGACTACATTGAAAAATATCGTCTTCGGCAATGTCGATCAGGACATCAACAGCTATCCGATAGATAACTAGTTGATTGTAGGTTTGTCCGCTAGGTGGCGCAAGTGGGGTCTAAATATTATGAACTTCTGTATCTCGAGAATCAGACTACATAGAAGAATTTCAAAATTTCGTCTTCGACAAGGTCGATCAGGACATCATGAGCTATCCGATACTGAACTAGTTGGTTCTAGGTTTATCCACTAGGTGGCGCTAGCGAATCATAGAAATTCTTAACTTCTGTTTCTCAACAACCAGACTACATAGACAATTTTTGTCTTCGGCAAAGTTGATCAAGACATCAAGAGCTATCCGATAGTGAACCAGTTGGTTCAAGGTTTTTTCCGCTAGGTAGCACTAGTGAGTTTTAAAAATCCTTAGCTGCTGAATCTCGAAAATCAGGCTTCATAGAAAAATTTAGTCTTCAGCAAAGTTTATCAGGGCTAATAGATAGTTAACTAGTTCATTTTAGGTTTATCCGCAAGGTGGCGCTAGTTAGCCCTACAAATTCTGAACTTCTGTATCTCGAAAATCAGGCTACATAGAAGAATTTTGACTCCAACAAGGTCGATCAAGACATCAAGAGCTATCTAATAGTGAACTAGTAGGTTGTAGGTTTGTCCGCTAGGTGGCGCAAGTGGGCTCTAAAAATTCTGAACAAATATTGATAAAGTAGTTTTTACGATGAAATAGAACTGCATGGCTACTGATTGATAACAAAACCAGCTAGGTATTAAACAGCCGTCTCATTTCACTAAATATAATACTGAACAAAATATAGTATAGTACACTAAGGATACTGCAACTCCGAAAATCATACGAATCAACTATGATTTTTTGCCACAAGAATTTCTTGCGAAAATCATAGTTACGAACTATGATTTTGGATTCAAAGCGCCAACTATTATTGTCACACGCTATGTCTGAACCAACAGATTATAAAAATTGAATGTACATCGGGTTTGTTTCCATAAAACATCAGTATTCAAGCTATATTTTCATTTGCAGAAGGTTTCAAAATATTCTATCGGGGAAATTTTGATTTTACCATCTTTTTGACCGTTTTCCATACAAATTTGCTTGAAATCCTCATTTTCGATCAATTTCTCTCCCATACAAAATGTATGGAAAAAATTTCACCGATAGAATATTTTAAAACCTTCTGCAAATGAAAATATAGCTTGATTACTGATGTTTTATGGAAAGAAACCCGATGTACATTCAATTTTTATAATCTGCTGGTTCAGACATAGCGTGTGTCATACTGTTACTGTATAAATTTCATAACACCCACGTATGAAAATCATACCGATAACGTATAAAAATTGAAACTATGTCTTATGATTATCATACATACTTTTATGAAATATTTTGCACAAATTAAAAAAAGTCGCAACCTGGAATCGAACCAGGAACGTTAAGGCTGGCGAGTGCGTGCATTACTCATTCGCCCATCGACGCTTCGGAAGTTGAAGGGGTTAGAAGCCAATAAAAGGTATTGTTGTTTTTTTTAGTAATGGTGTTTCATAACACATATTTGGTTTTCATACGAAGCTTCTTATGAGATTTTTCATACGATAAGTCTTATGGATTTCGCTTTTCAATGTATGAAAAGCATACGAGAACTATGAAATGACGAAAAAAATAAAAATAACTTATTCATAAGATGTAAACTATGAAAAACATACGAACAGTATAATCAGTGTAGGCATGAGAGTCCGTCACCTTGTCCCAGTCCCCGGCGAGATTCGAATGAACTGGATAGTTCACCCGAAACCCTTATGCAGTTTAGCACACCCTCCATCGTTGCCTTTAAATATCAGCTTAGTCAGCTTCCTAGGAAAGCCGTTTTTGTCCATGATTTTCCATAGCTCTGCGCGGGAGACTGAGATGATCAGAACGCTCATAAGGTGGTCCTTTATAAAAATGAAACATAAACCAAGCTCAAAGAACAATTGCAAATATTAGGAGTTTTCGAATGACGAGTGCAAAGGTAATCTTTCGCTCTGTACTAGATAACGGTGTGTGGCGGGAGAGGGTGAGCCACGTGCTCGCAAAGCCAGAAGGATACGGTGGGCAGGATATACTACTAGAATGCCGAATATCAACCCATTATCCATAGAAATTATTAGAATGATGCATATTGAAATGTCTAAAACTGTTGAAAACTATCCATTGATAAGCTACTAGCAGATTGTTTTAGTTATTACTAATGTAATCCATTTCTGGAACATTTCAAACCGTAACTTTTTTTATTAGGAGAATATCAACTAATGATCAGTCATCTAAAATAGATTTACATAGCTCATAGAAATCAGGTAGCTGCGCAAAAAAATATTTTTTTCAACGTTTCACGTGCATATGCCCCACTGTGTATTAAAACGAAAATTTCAAATTTCCGTTTAAATGACTGCAATAACTTTCTTTTATGGGGTTGAGGTACTCCAGAAAAAATCAGACTTCTACTGTGATTGTGGCATAATTCGGGCGTTAATGGGTTAATTTGGGACATTTGTGTCACCCAGCTTACTGAGTTAATTTAATTAGATCGTATAAATTCATTTATGATGGTGATAAGAAGATAGTGCTAACGCTAAAGATGTACATGTACAATGACCGATTTATGATTGGTGAGCCCGTTCCATACTATTTGCGAAAATTTGTATGGTTAAGAGAATATTGAGAGAAGACAGAAATAATCTGACTGTGACATGAATTGCTCACCTTGCACCAGGAAATGACCGCAATGACGTTGCATGTGCCCGTGTATCCTAACTTGCAGCCGACATAAACAAAACAGGCAAGGATTTCGTGCTGCACTCGTCGTCGTTGCCTTAGATGCAAACAAATGATCAGAAATAATACTGAAATACTGGGTGCATCCCAATACAGCGAACCATTGTTCGTTGCGTCCAGCTCTGTTGTTGTGGCGACTAGTATCGCCATAGAGCCTATTCGATTCTTCTTCGGTAATATACAATACACTAATGGCACACGGAGAAAAATCCACCAGCCGTCGTTGTTGGTGAACTTCAGCACCAACGAGGCGTGATGCCGAAATATTATTCTATGGTGCTGCTGTCCATAGTTACTGGACATTTATTCCACATCAAACTCTGTGAATTCTTTTTTTTTCCGCTGTCACTGGGCTTGACCTCAGACTAGATGATGCATAGGAGGCTGTTGCATGCACGCCATTCAAGAATTGCATAGGACCTCTGAACGCGTGGTACCGTTGTTGGGTGTTGTGCTATGGCATTGCTCGTAAACATGGTAGGTACATACACTCCCGTTCAAAAGTTTGGGGTCACCCCCTCAAAAACATGTAATTTTTTTAGGCCCATATCTCCGCCAATTTGCGTCCGATTTCAAAACCATAGGTTTCATTCAAAAGATAATAAGTCAAAGAAACTTTGAACATGATTTCAAAGAAACTTTTTCAAAAAATTTTGTGTGTAAACTTAACCCAAAGTTGCCAAATTTTCTAAAAAATGAATATAAACTAACGGCAGTGTCGCTGGAAGTTGGGTCGACCAAATTTTAAGATGAGAGCGGTAATATGACCCATTTTCTATTAGCTTTCAACTGCTTTTTACAGAACTTAGCTAAAAAATCTTGAAAAAAAGTTATTAAGTAAATTAATCCTTGATGTCATCGACCAAAAGTTTGGGGTCACCCCTCAATATGATGTATCGGCCAAAAGTTTGGGGTCATTATCGTAAAACATGGAAAAGTGATTTGTTGATATCTTTGTCATCTTTCATTCAATTTTAATTCTTCTTGGCTTATTTGAAACAAAATGAATGATACTTACTGCATAGACATTGAACCACACATATTTGTTGAAATTTACATACTAAAACTTAACGTAAAGTTGCCTCATTTTTTGAAGCGTGGTAAAATGTGCTAACTTTACATAACATTTTTATATACAAAAATCGTTAAATACGTTAAGTTGAAGACATCAAACGTAAATTTAGTTAATTATCTTTGAAATTAGCCAAAAATAATTAAAATTGAACTATAGATGACGTAGATATCACCAAATCACTTTTCCATGTTTTACGAAAGTGACCCCAAACTTTTGGCCGATACATCATATTGAGGGGTGACCCCAAACTTTTGGTCGATGACATCAAGGCTTAAATTACTTAATAACTTTTTTCTAGATTTTTTAGCTAAGTTCTTTAAAAAGCAGTTGAAAGCTAATAGAAAATGGATCATATTACCGCTCTCATCTTAAAATTTGGTCGACCCAACTTCCAGCGACACTGCCGTAAGTTTATATTCATTTTTTAGAAAATTTGGCAACTTTGGGCTAAGTTTACACACAAAATTTTTTGAAAAAGTTTCTTTTAAATCATGTTCAAAGTTTCTTTGACTTATTATCTTTTGAATGAAATCTAGGGTTTTGAAATCGGACGCAAATTGGCGGAGATATGGGCCTAAAAAAATGACATGTTTTTGAGGGGGTGACCCCAAACTTTTGAACGGGAGTGTATATCCATGCATTGCATAGGTATACCAAGCTGGTAAAGAGGCATGCGGTTGTTTGCTTTGGCATTTGGTAAGTTGCATGACTGGAGTTTTTTGCTTATCGACGTCAATATCATCACCATCATCGTTTGCAAGCGGATGCATTTGTTGACGATCCTTTCAAGGACTAGGATGACTATGGGGTAATGCATGGAAGACATTTAGTTTACCGGAAGGACGTTAGAAAATGTATTCCTTATTTTCCTCTCTTTGGCGTAACGTCTCAACAGGTACAAAGCCTGCTTCTCAGCTCAGTGTTCCATAAGCACTTCCACAGTTACTTTTTCTGTCAATGGCCATTTTGCATGTAGGTGTCGATAGACAACAAACAAAGATTTTTTTGCATAAGCATGGAAATTTCCTTCACGAAAAGTTCTTGGATCGACCAGGAATTGAACCCATTATGCTCAAAATGGTCTGACTGGGCACCCGTGAGCTTACCGTATCGGCTTTGTGGGCCCTCGAGTCCCTCCTGCGAGTTTTTTGCAAGGATTGTTCCGTGACATTTTACCAGAGGTTCTTCCGAAAATTTCTGAGTATTTACGATCTTTAACTGTGTTGGCTCGTCAGTCTCATTAAAGAATCAAGTGAACTACAATTTTCTCGCTCCGACGTTTCGGTCTACGTTTTTCAGAAGTGAACAATTTCCCTGAAGAAGGTCCCAAACCTAGACCGAAACGGCGGAGCGATAGCATTGTAGTTCGCTGAATTCTTCAATAAGTCTGCCAATCCAATAAATTTGAAGTTCTTCTGAAAATTCATACATCTTTAAGGAGTCTAGCCGGACACTCTTCCAAGAGTTGCTTCAGAAGTTCTTACAAGACATCCTCCAAAAATTGATTAATGGGTGGCTCCAGGATTTCTTCAAGAGGTTTCTCTTGCTGTTTACTATGTTATTTCCTGAGAGTTCTTCCAGCAACTCCTTCTCATTTGTTGAAGCTGTTGGTTCGGGTATTATTCCATGAAGTCTACTGTCAATTAATCAAGAAAACCCATCAGGAGTTTTTTTTTTCTAGGAAATTCTCCCAGAGATTCTTAGGAGATTTTTCTACAAATTCTTTCGAGAGTTTAATCAGAAGTTTCTCTGTGAATTTATAAACGAATTAGTTCAGCAAATCCTCAAGAAAATTACTCTAACAGTATATACATTGCGTAGGAAATGCCTTCAGGATTTTTTTTTAAGAAGTTCCGGAAGTTCGGAACTCACCAAGCAGTCTTTTTAATTAGCTCCTTCTGGTGTTATTATACGAGTTCCTTCGGGAATTTTAGCCAGGATTCCTCAGGAAATTCGTCTTTGAATTCCTACGGGTATTTTGGCAAGAGTTTTACCAGAAGTTCCTCTGAGAGTTCTTAGAAACGATGTTCTGCGAATTCTCGCAGGAGTCTCACCAACAATTTCTCCAAGAATTCGTTCAGGAATCCTTACAGGAGTTGCTCCTGGAATTCTTTCAGATTATCCTCTGAGTTTATCCTCTAAGAATGCTAGCTGTTCCTTCTTAATTATTTGAAGCTATTAGGGAGCATCCATTTTGTACGTCACTCAAAATTTGGGAATTTTAAACCCACTCCCTCCCTTCGTACGGGTTTTTCATATGCCTAATAGATTGCTTGTCACACTTTCCGCAACCCCCTCCTCGTGTCCCCGTGAGCGTGACGTACTTTATGGATGCCCCCTTAGAGGATTTACAGGTGATACTTCTGGTTAATCAAAAGTAGCACTCTTGGGAAAATTCTAAACCTTCTAGAAATCTCTTAGGTAAAACTTCTAGAGGAATCACACGTATAGTTACTGGAGAAATTAGAAATAAAGTTCAAGGTGAAATTATAGATGGAACACCCGGAGGACTCTCACGTAGAACTCCTTGAGAAATTAGAAGTGGAACTTTTGGCAAAATTCCAGGTTAAGTTCTGCAAAAATGACAGGTGAAATACTTAAAAAATCCACGATTTCCTACGAGTATTCCTACAGGCATTTCTTAGTAATTTCTTCTACGAGTTTTATTCCACGAATTCGACTGGGACTTCCAAAAGTTGCGCTGTAAAAAATGCAGGGATTTCTCCAGGAACTCTGGTGCTGATTCTTATAGGACTTCTTAAGAAAATTCCTCTATGAATCCTTTGGGATTTTTTCCTGGGTTTTCCGGGAATTTTATAAGAAATTTCGTTGAGAATTCTTAGTAGTTCCTAGTTATTTTTGGAATTTTCTCAAATGATGCTCTGGGAAATCTTACTAGAGTTTTCTTGTTTTTATTGCGGAAATCTGACCTAAACACTCTTCAAAATTCCTTATTTTTAAACGAGTGCATCCAGGACATTTTTTTGCGAAAGTTTCTTCTAATTTTTACCAGATTTTCTTTCAGCAGTTTCTTTCAGTAGTATCGAATTATAGCCACGATCTCCTTATGAAGTTTATGCAAGGATTACTCCGGAAACTCTAGTCAAGGGATTAAGTTCTTTCGAGAATCATTACAGAAGTTCTAGCAATAATTCTGTCAACCCTGAAATACTTTAAGAAATTTCTTTCAATTTTTTCCTTAAAGTTCATAAAGTATTGCTTACCTAATGCCGTTTTTCTTTTTGATCCAGTTCCAACCTGGGTTAGAACTGGATGAGATCACAGTTTCAACCCCAACCCGACTTCGGTTTCGCTTGAACTAAAATTTGTTTGACGTTTGTTTGACGTTTGTTTGTTTACACATTTTCCGCCAATCCAGTTCCAATCCAGGTTCAAAAAAAAAACGGCATAAGTAGTGCATCCAGAAATTATGGCACGAGTATCTCGATGGGTTTCATTGAGTTTTCTAATTGGAGGTATTTGTGGTCTCCAGTTAGCGTAGTGGCTAAGGCTATGGATCGCCAATCCGGAGACGGCGGGTTCGATTTCGATTCCCGTTCTAGTCGGAGAAATTTTCTCGACTACTTGGGCATAGTTATTATTATTATATTTTATTAAAGACACTTTACCAAATAAGTTGGCATTCGTGTCCAACTTGGGCATAGTGTGTCATTGTCCTTGCCTCACAATGTACAAATTCATACGATGGCAGGCAAAGAAATCTCTCCAATTATTAACTATAGAAGTGCTCAAAGTACTCTAAGTTGAAGAGAGGTCGGCCAAGATCCAGTGGGAACGTAAAGCTATAAATAAGAAGAAGAAGAGTTGGGTGTATTTCTTATCCTGTCGGGAATATTTTTCGGGATTTCTCCCTGAAATCTTCTTGATATTCTTTCTAGATTTTTCCCGTAGTTTCTTCAAGAGTTTTCTCTAGAAGTTCAACCTGATGTACCTTATCCTCGTGCCTGCCACACGATATAAAAGTACAAATTAGTCATTAGCAGAGGAAGCTCTCAGTTAATAACTACTTATAAAGGACGTTACGCTAATAGGAAGAAATGGAAGAAGAAGAACTTCAAGTTATTCCTTCCGAAGAATTTCTTTGGCATTACTTGCAGGAGTTCCGTAAGGAATTTTCACATAGTATCTCCCAGGAATTCTTTTAGAACTTTCTAGGTTTTTTTTTTATTTTTTTTTCCTCTGAGCATTCTTTGAGCAGTTCTTCATTGTTATTTTTTCTGTATCTATTTCATAAAATTCCATGAGATTTTCTGAGAATGTCATCAGGAGTTCCACTGGAAATTTTTCTCCAAAAAGTTTTCCGGGTTTTATGTGGCTTCGTGGTCGTGCGGCTAGTGTCTCCTAGTAATTAGCCGCGTCGTGCTGAGGAGCGCGAGCCTGGGTTCGATTCCCACCGTTGCTGTTAGGAGAAGTTTTCAGCTGTGCCGACTGGGCGTTGCATGACAGTCCGTTGTCCAGTGTCGCGCTTCCTTCAAAGAGTGATTAGCTCACTGGAAGTATTAAAAGTGTACTTGTTTTGTTTATAATTTTACCAAAAGTTTCTCATAGAATTCTTGCAGGAGTTCTTATGGAGATTTATCGAGGAATTTGTTTTTTTTTTTAATTTAACCCAAAAATTCAGGTTCCTCCAGAAGTTCCTACAAAAGTTGCACAGGTAAAATTTACGAGCAATATCTTCCAAGCGTTCTTCCGAGATTTTACTTTGAGATCTTCCAGATCTTTTCGGAGTCCAAGAAAAAGAAATATCCTGAACAGAGAATTTACAACGGCACATGAAACAAGGAGTTCTGAACAAAATTTCCGAAAATGCCAAAAATCCCACAACCAATTCATAGAAGAATACCTCAATAAAGTCTGAGCAGAATTCTCGAAGATACTTCGGAAAGAATAACCTGAAGTTCTTCTTCTTCCATTTCTACCTATTGGCATAACGTCCCTTATAAGTAGTTATTAACTGAGAGCTTGCTCTGCCAATGACCATTTTGTATTTATATATCGTGTGGCAGGCACGAAGATAAGTTATACCAGGTTCCTGGACAACCGGAAATCGTGGCCGTATGCCTCAGCATTGTCATACTGTATACTTACGGCTTTACATCTGAACCTTGAGAAACTCAGGTTCTCCGAAAGGAATTTTTTGAAACACTCTTTTAGGAATTCACTTACAAACAGCTTAATTGCTGGTACAGTTCGGGGAGGAATTTCCAAAAAGAACTCTGAGAGGAATTCCTGGAGGTATTTTGGAAGGCGTTTCCGAAGATACACCAGGAGGAATTTCCGTAGTTACTGTTGGAGGTTTTCCTATAGATATGGGCATTTTTTTATTATCGTAAAAAATTGGGCCAAAGTGTCCCAGATTTTCATGAAAATTTTTCCACATGCTGGGCTCATGAATATATGAACAAAAAAAAAATGAGAATAATTCAGGGTCGCCTATTTTCCCGGAAAACACAAGTGGAAATTCTTTGTTTTCCCCTGACACTTCTTATTTTGAAAAATAATAACTCAAGAACGAAGCATCATAGAAGCAAAGTTTTTTTAGGAAATGAAAGAAATTTTTCTCAGAAATAAAAAAAAAAACAAAATGAACTAAAAAAAGTTCTCCCCAAAAATTTTCAAAAAAAAATACTTTTTAGAAAGTTATTCCATAAGTTTTAATCGCTGAAATTTTCGGAATGCACTTTTTTTTCGTTTTTGAGATATGGCCAATTTTGTTGAAAAATGTCCAAATGTGTCATATAAGCCTTTTCTTTGAAAAATCATAACTCAAGAACGAAGCATCCTAGAAACACAGATTTTTAATGAAAATGAAAGGAAATTGTCTCAGCAATCAAAAACATATGAAGTGGAAAAAGTTTTTCACGAAATTCTTCACCGTTGAGAAAATTCAAAAAGAAAAGCCGGAAAAACTATTTTCGAACTCACGGAAAATTTACAAAAAAAAAATTGAGAAGATAATTTCAAAGCTTGATCGCTGAAGTTTTTGGAATGGACTTTTTTTTCTTTCTATCACATAATTGGTCATAACTCAAGAACGAAAAATAAGTGCATTCCAAAAATTTCAGCCATCAGGGCTTATAAAACAACCTTCTCAAAAATATTTTTTTGAAAATTTCCGGCTTTTCTTTATGAATTTCCTCAACGGTGGAAAATTATGTGGAAAACTTTTTCCACTTCATATTTTTTTGGATTCCTGAGAAAATTTGTTTCTATGATGCTTCGTTCTTGAGTTATGATTTTTCAAAGAAAAGGCTTATATGATTCATTTTGACATTTTTCAACAAAATTGGCCAAAACTCAAAAACGAAAAACAAGTGCATTCCAAAAATTTCAGCCATCAAAATTTCAGCTTATAAAACTACCTTCTCAATAATATTTTTTAGAAAATTTCCCGCAAGTTTTTGATTTTCCGGATTTTCTTTACGAATTTTCTCAACTGTGGAAAGTTTTGTGGAAAACTTTTTCCAGTTAATTTTTTTTGGATTTCTGAGAAAATTTGCTTTCATTTTCTAAAAAAAAACTATCTATGATGCTTCGTTGTTGAGTTATGATTTTTCAAAGTAATAGTGTCAGGGGAAAACAAAGAATTTTTACCTGAGTTTTCCAGGAATATAGGCGACCCTGAATTTTTCTCAATTTTGTTTGTTCATATATCCATGGCCTTGCCCGTGGAAAAAGTTTCATGAAAATCTGGGACCCTTCGGCCCAATACCGTACGGTAATTAAAAAAAATGCCAATATGTAGAAAGGAAGTCATGGATGAACTTAAAAAAAAAAACTCTAGGTGGAATTTCAGAGATATTCTGAGAAGAATTTCCAGAATAATTAATATAGCACAACTATAAAATATATTGCAAAATCTACACAAAGGTTTTGATAAATTTTGTATACCACAAAGATTCCTAATTCTTCAGGAATTATATAGCCAATTCTAGGAATTATATGGCCCTTACACAGTAAATCCTTCAAGATTGTATATTTAGCTTTTTGTGAAGCTTCTTCTGGAATTTATCAAAGTGTGCTTGGGAACCTTTTCCTGGAATGCTGTCTTGCCAGACCGCTTCCACAATTTATTAAGGTGTTTTATCATTTAAAATCCATTCGCTACTTATCCAGGAAATCTTGCCGTTTGTCTTGGCATTCTTTTGTGAACTCTCAAATTTCAAGTTCTTCAGGGGATTTTTTAGAGAATATCATGTGAGATTTATCCCGGAAATCGCCGTAGGAAGCTACTGACAAATTTCTCCATAGAATGTTCAACAAGTTTCTTCAGTAGCCCCGCTTTCGAAATCTCCAGGCGAAAATATCCAGGCATACATGTTGAATATTCTTCGGAGAGTCGTTTGATTTTTGTTTTATAGAAACCCTTGAAGAGTTACACCATATATTGCTAAAGAAACAAGAAGCTTAAGAGAAAGTTGTGAATACATTTTCAAATGAATTTCAGCAAGAACATTTTACAAATTACAGAAGAGCTTTCTGTAGAAATGTTAAGAAAATTATTCCCAGGAAGCTTAAAGCAACTGCTGTAGGAATTGCAAGAGGAACTTCTGGAGTAATTCTCAGAGGAACTTTTGAAGTAATTCATGGGAGTAATGCCCGAAGAGACTCCCGCAATAATTTTCGGTGAAACGTTTGGATGGGCTTTTGGAAATATTCCTGGAGGAAGGAATCTTGGAGGGATTATCGAAGCAACTCCTAGAGGAATACATCTGAGAAAAACTTGTCAGGATACACTCCTACAGATATTATCAGAATGGTTTTTCAGAGAATCGTTCAACGAGTAAAATAGTGATACATTTTCCTAGGAAACTTCTGGAAACCCCAGAAGAATTTCAAGAAATATTCTTGAGATCGCATAGAAGCTCGAAGGAGGATCTCTGGAAGAACTAACAGGGGAACTTTTGGACGAATTATAAGAGTAACTCCTAGTGCTATTTCTGGAGGAACAATCGAAGGAATTTCTTTTAGAATCCCCGGAAGAGTTTCTGCAGATAGTCCCGTAGAAACTTCTTAGGAAGTCTCAAGAAACTCCAGGAGGGATTTCCAGAGAAACTTCCTGAATGATCCTCAGAAGAAATCTTGGAGAAATGTTAAAGCCAAGCTTGTTGGAATCTCAATTTAACACTGCATCTCAAATGCACAAATCTCAACAAGCAATCTTCCAAAATGAGTATATCCGGTGTGATGGTTTAGTTGTCTGTGAGATTTGTGCGCTTAAAATCATGAATATGTGCTAAAGCCGGCCATTGTAGCGGCCATCTTGGGATTTCAACAAGCTTCCGTCTATATGCAACTTCTGAAATGTCTTAATATATTTCCGAAAAATCCTTTGAGGAATCCGAATGAACTTTCGGAGAAATGCCAGGAGACTGTTGAAGATATTCCCGAAAAAAAAAAAACTATTAAAGAAATTTCAGGTGATACTCCTGAAAAAACCAAAAGTAGAACTCGCGGATAAATTCTAGGAAGTTAACAGGTAAAATTTCCGGAACTCCTGGAGAAATTCCACGTGGTGCTCCTAGCGGAAACAGAAGTGGGACTTTTGGAAAAATCCCAGGAAAACTTCTGGTGAAATCTCAGGTGGGGCTCTTGGCGGAATTAAAGATGAAACTCCTGGGACAATTTTAGATGGAACTGTTGGAGGAATCTAAGGCTTTCCTGGAAGAATATCAGCTTGATCCCCTGAAAATTCCCAGGTGGAATGCCCGAAAAAATTTAAGGTGGAACTCCTGGAAGAAACTGGTGAAATTCCTCCTCATAATTTATCTGAAAGGTCTCAGTGAAACAAGAAAATGTCTATATGGGGAGAAAATTTGATACACCGAGAGAAAAAAGTCATAATAAAAAGCGTTTTGGGATTTTGTATGGGATTTAATATTTCATGATCTATTTATTTTAATAATCTGCTACTATATAGTCCCATAGTGACTTTTCTTGTTTTGATGAAATCTTTCAGATAAGGTATGAGTCATGAGTGTACATGGGATGGACCTAATCTGCCCATTCTACTTTATAAAGTATTCAACTTTTGAATTCAAAGTCTGACTGAGTGGGCTGCTTGTGACCTCTACAAAACAAGCAGGTGAAGAAACCCTTTTAGAATTTTCACATGACTACTTCCAACTTCCAAGTTCCAACCGAATGCAGTCCATCGCCGTGTTCAAACCAATCGATCGATTAGCGTAAATCATTTTCGCCGTAACCCGCATTGACAGGGCCTTCTGCTGGCTTGTCTCCAAGCTCTTACTACTGGAACTGAACGACCTGCCAGCAGCCAGAATCCGTTTGCACTTGCATCGCATTGCATTGCATTGCTTTGCAGCTCTGAGCTCAGGTAGGTAGGTGCTAGCCGCAAATGCCCTTACAGTCAGTGTTCATTCGTTCGAACATCTCCCAAAGACTGTCCGTTCCGTTCCCCAGTCCCCAGTCGCACATGTGAAGCTAATTGATAAATGTATCTCTTTAATAGATTAGTTTCACAACTCGGCAGCAAACCGACACGAACATGTTCGCATTCGGATGGATCGGTAACCCTAGTCGCCATCGTCGGCGCACCGCGCCGGCCGGTAAGAGCCTTCGCCCAGTTCAGTTTAAGTTGAATCAGTTGGTAGGGTCCCTTGTGGGAAAAGCGTAAAAACCACAACGACTTTGCGAATCAGTGCAGTGCAATGCAGTGAAACATTGTCGCCATGTTCTGTGATTGAGGGAGGGATGATTGACTAGCATTGATTAAATAGCATTGGGCAACTTTGATTCATTAGCTGCATTTCTCAGATGACGACGACGGTGGTGGTTTTTACATGATGGGACCAATTTTGGTAATGGTGCTTTTGGTTTTAACTACCGAGGAAGAAGTGAATGTGAAAGGGCTTATATTAGGGGGATTAGGGGCATAATGGACACCCTAAGCAAAAGAGTATGTTAGGCCCGTATAACAGACAAAAACTTAAAATATTATCAGTTGGCTTACAACTTTAACTTGTTTCCTACGTATTTCGATCATTTACAGCAGGTAGAATGTAATTATTGCGAAGAAATAATGAATTGTAAACCGTGTGTTTTTTGGGGCTCGCAGGAAAGGTACGGGGCGAAATGGACACCCATCGAGGCATAATGGAAATCCCTGCATATTTTATGCTGTATCTTTGATAATATAGACCAGTTAAGTAATTTGCCTACGGAGATCAATACCACAGATATAATGCTGCATTTTAGACGAGTTTACATAACATCAAAGTTAATTAAATAAATTTTAGGATAAAATAATCGGATTATTTTTTTCCACACTCTCTAAAACGCCTAACAGTATGCAGCGCGCATACATCCATTCATAATTGCTAGTGTTCATTTCGCCCCGAATCGACTACAACAGGAAAATTGCTATTTAAGTAAGTTCTGGTAAAAAATATAATACTTCATCCATTGCTAAATCTGCATATACATGTAGATATGCTAACAATTTACTTGTTTTATAGTGGACACACTCAAACACGCGTAGTACCTTATTTGCTGCTGCTTCGAAATTATAAGAAATCTACCATATGAAAAACATACTTCAATTTCAATCATATTTTGGTTATTTTGAAGGAATATAAATGATACTTTTGAAAAATAGAACAATGACTTGTTCCTTTATACTTATGCATTAAAAGTTTAACATTAAAGTCAATGGTTTCGACAAAAACAGGGGTGTCCATTTCGCCCCGGGTGTCCATTATGTCCCTAATCCCCCTACACTACTGCTATTAGCGTAACTAGAGTTTGTGCATGTGGTTGGTTGGTTTCAGTCCTGGGCACCCACGGTGGTGCAAGGGGCCGAATTGAAAGATTCCCATCCTGGGCGATTGCCAGCCTGACCTGTGACCAGGTCAAATTTCTGTCGACTTGCGTGATTTCGTTGTTAAGGCTGCGCCGCCATGAGCCTCTGGGCCTGCCTCTGCTGCGATGTCCTGCTGGGTTCCAATCTAACGCTTGCTTGCAGATTTCGTTTCCGCCTCTGCGTAGAGTGTGGCCGACCCACCACCACTTTCGCTCCCGAATTTCCGTCGCTATCGGCTGTTGGTGACATCGACGATGGGGCTCCACGTTGGAGATCCAATTGTGAGGCCACCATGCACCGATTATATACCGCAGGCATCTATAGATGAAGACCTGCAGCCGTTGAATGTTCTCCACTGACACACACCAGGTTTCACTGGCGTACAGCTGCACAGATTTCACGTTTGAGTTAAAAATTCGGATTTTGGTGCGTCGACTAATCTGGTTCTTTTTCCATACATTCCTAAACTCGCAGAAGCAGCCCTCGTCTTCTGGATCCGTGCACCCATGTCGATCTTCATGTCCGCCGTGCACCCATGTCGACCGCCATTTGGCTACCAAGATATTGGAAGCTTTAAAAGCTGGAAAGGTGTTTACATCCAACGATTTGGTCTTGTTGACGTTGATGGTAAGAGCTGAAGCTGAGAAGCGATTGGCAAGATCATCGAGCTTACTCTCCATATCAGAGCGCCGTTGAGCTAGTAGAGCAACGTCATCAGCTAGTTCGAAGTCATTACGGTGCTCCATGGTAATGGGCTGCCAAGGCAATGGTTCACGGTCAATCGCACCTACCAGGATCTCGTCGATTACGATGAGGAACAGTAGCGGTGATAGAATACATTCTTGCCTCACTCCAGCAACGACCCGGATAGGTTCGGACAAAACACCGTTGTGCAGTAGTCTGCACTAAAATGTCCTGTACTGTGCTTCAATGAGGCCGGCACGGAATCCTGCTTGCTGCCGTCGGAGAGTTGGGTCAATCTTCTCCTGTATCCGGTTAAGGATCACTTTGCAGAGGACTTTGAGAACGATACACAGTAATATGATGCCCCGCCAATAATGGCATACAGTCAGGTCACCCTTCTTGGGTACCTTCACTAAGACGCCTTGCATCCAGACGGCTGGAAATGTCGCGGTTTCTCATATGTTGCCAAATAATTGATGCAGTAATTGTGCGGATACTACGGGGTCAGCTTTGAGCATCTCAGCTGATATGAGATCGACCTCTGGGGCCGTGTTCGATTTCATGCTACGGATGCTGGCTGTTTCTGTCTCCTGCACTCATGGAGCTGCGGATTTGACGAATGGTTCAACGAGGAGTGTAGAGCGATTTTGGAGGAGAAGAACGCAGCACGGGCGGTAATGCTGTAGCAAGGAACCTGGCAGAAAGTGGAACGTTACAAACAGAAACGGAAGCAGCAGACCAGCCTCTTTCGGGGATAAAAGCGTCGCCTGGAAGAAGCGGAGTACAAGGAAATGGAACTGATGTACCGTTCCCATGAAGCACGGAAGCTCTACTAGAAGCTCAACGCATCCCGCAACGGCTTCGTGCCGCGAGCCAAAATATGCAGGGATAAGGACGGAGGCCTCTTAACGAACGGATGTGCAGTGATCGAAAGGTAGAAGCAGCACTTCGAGGAGCACCTAAATTGAATGGAGGACGTAGGTACGGGAAACCACGACAACGGGGGGAATAACTACGCCAGTGCAGCAGAGGATTGAAATGTGCCAACTCCCACGCTGAAGGAAGTTAAGGATGCCATTAATAAGCTCAAAACCAACAAAGCAGCTGGGTAGGAGGTATCGCAGCTGAACTCATCAAGATGGGTCCAGAAGAGTTATAGTCACCTGTCTAAACCGGTTGATAGTCAGGATCTGGTAAACCGAACAGCTACCGGAGGAGTGAAAGGAAGGGGTAATCTGCCCCATTCACAAGAAAGGCGACCATTTGGAATGTGAGAACATCAGAGCGATCACCATTTTGAATGCCGCCTACTAAGTGCTATCCTAGATCATCTTCCGTCGTCTTTCACCTTAAGTTAATAAGTTCGTATGAGGTTACCAAGCCGGTTTCATCGACGGCCGGTCGACAACGGACCAAATCTTCACCGTACGGTAAATCCTTCAGAAATGCCATGAATATCAGGTCCCAGGGCACCACCTGTTCATCGACTTCAAAGCGGCATACGACAGTATTGACCACACATAGCTATGGAGAATCATGGACGTGAACAGCTTTCTCGGAAGGCTTACCAAACTGAAAAGAGCAACGATGGACGGTGTGCAAAACTGCGTAAGGGTTTCGGGTGATCTATAAAGCGGCGTGATTCAAGATCTTCGGCGGTGTGCAGGAGGCAAAGCAAATTCGCCTCCGCAAAAATATGTAGGATTTATGATACTGTGCATTGACCCATCATTTACACCAAAACCTCCATTTAGGTAATGCGTCGGGACTGCCTAAATAGAATTTTACCTAAATGGATTCATTACCTAAATGGATTCAGTTTATTACCTAAATGGAGTACAAGGTTGCAAAGAAGTTTGATTAGAGAGAGTGACTCGAATAGGAAATTTAAAGTTGGTCATGCGGAGTTTCAGAGAACTTTCAATGGAGTTTCAGGAGGGGAGGTGCTTCCAGGGGCGTTTTCGGGGGTGTTGGAGGGTCTCAGGTGAGAATTTTCATGCAAATGACTAGCTGGGCACGGAACACAAAAAAAAACTTAAAAATTCCGCCAGACTGAAAAATTATTGAATGTTGGGTCAAAATCGGGTAGATTTTTATCGTATGTTGGACCGCTGTTGGACCAACATTGAACAACTGATGGGTCTATGTTGGGTTTGGTGGCCAAAATAAAAACAGGTTAATGATAGGTTAATGTCGGGTATGACGTCATCAATCTTAAGTACTCCAACTGTTCTGAACACAACCAAATTCTGTTTAGGTAACGTTACCTAAATGGAGGGACCGAAATAGATTTTACCTAAATGGATCCTACCTAAATGGAGGTTTGAGTGTATCATCTGTTGTTTTTTCTCGTTTTTTAGAGAGCTGAAAAAATACCGTTCTTTTCAAACAAACGACAGTTCAGTCATTCTTACATTAGAACTATAGTTCTTCGAACCATTCGCGAATGGCTTGCCCATCTCTTGTTGAAAAGATATCAGTCTTTAAAGTTGAAGTTTTGAGCAAGGACGCCAGATGTTTTTTTGAAAAGTCTATCACTTTCTTTCAAAAATCTGTACCCCTTACAAAATTTGGAGGAAAAATTAGTATTCCATACAAAAAATTACAGCTTCTGTAACTCAAATATCTGTATTTCATATAAGACGTAATCTGTACTGATGTTCAAAAATCTGTATAATACAAATAAATGTGAATATAAGCCATCCCTGATTTTGAGTTAAAAGAAGAAAATAACAAAAGAAAACTATAAAAAACTTATATTTTGCGTGATTTTGGAAAAATAACGTTCTGCAAGTTAATTCGTTTTGGTGCCTTGGCCCCGGGCCCTCACAAAACTGCAGCTCTTTGTCCGGCTATTTCTGAATTTTCCAATGATTTTAGGCCGGAAATAATGGATTCTTTTGTCTAAAATTCTTGGGAACACATTAAAAACTTCCATCAGAGTTCTTGGAAGAACTGCAGGAATGTTTATCGAAATTCGGAAACTGTTTTGAAACTTTAGGATCAGTGAATCAAAATTCAACCATCGCGCAACAATAACGACAATGTCGCAACCTGAATTTGTTGAGACATTCTACCCAATGCGACATGGATTTGTCCCAACTTGAACAGAATAGAACAAAAATCGTGCTCCACGAGTTTAGAGATTTTTAAGGCTTGCATTGTGTTTTTCGAGCGGTAACTTCGAGTTGGTAGACACTTCAATGTTGCTGAAGATGTATCATCAAAAAAGTTCGATTTTGGGTTGGTAATAATTGATCATTCACGAGGTGAAAAGTACGTAACAAATTCAGCTTCCACTTTGTCTGCAACAAAATTTTTCGAGATTATGTCATTATCTGTTACCAGTTGGGATAAAGAGTAATTGCCGCGTCTTCTTTGTTGCTTGTTTTGTGCCTCTTTTGTCTGACAATTCTTTAGGATACAATTTTATAGTATACAACTCATTCAAGTTAGTCAGCCTCAGAACTGTTGAAGCGATTTTTAAAGGATCTCTACCAAGCATTTTAGGTGGACTTTCGGTCCGAATGGTTTATTCATTCCATATGGTTGCCCGTGAAAAGCGGATTATACTTAATATTATTTATTTTATCATCGTTTTTACATTAGAATTTTAAAACTGTTATGAATGACTTATGTTGCATAGCAAATTATATGCAATTCAGTATCATAATTTATATTTTATATAGCTAATTTAGGTATCATGAAGGTAAATTCTTCCGAACTGTTCCATTATGCAACTGAAATGAGTTACAAAATGAAAAATAGTAGAACTGATGAGTTGTATAATGAAAATGTTGAATGTAACAAAGAATGCTAAGCTAAGCTGTAGTTGTTCGCCAGTAAGTCATTCTTCAATAAACCATCAAGCGAGAAACATCAATCTTTCAATAAGTTATGGGTCCAGTCTCGACCACGGAAAAATCAAAAACCAATCAAATTGCAGAAATGAAAGAGCCTGGAACAGATACCAATTGGGACGGAGAAGAAATTCACTACGGAGAATTTGGAATCTGAAGAGCCGTTGAAGTTCAAAATTCGAATTGGAATCCGAGAGCAAGAATGACCACCAGTGTGAAAAAGGCTGGGATAGTTTAGTTTTCCGGAGACGGGTTCGACACCTGGAAGTTCCGTGTCGAGACCCAGCTGGCGGCTCAAGGTGTTCGGGACATCATTAAGGCCGATCCACCAGCGGATGCGGTGTCCGAAGATGTGAAGAAGGTTTTCCGGGAGAAGGATGACAGAGAGAAGGCGTTGCTGGTTACTTTCATTGCTGACAGTCACCTGGAATACGTCCGGGACAAGCCGACAGTGAAGACCATGTGGGAATCCCTGTCAAACACGTTCTGCAAGAAGGGATTTCCGTCACAAACCTACACCCCTGGCTCTCCTCCGGATGGATGAAGATGCTGCGTTGCAACGTTGACCATGGACGATCACTTTCAGCAATTCGATGGAATCGTGCGGCAGCTGAAGGACGCCGGGGCGACGTTGACAGAACTCGATCAAGTGAGTCAACTTTTCATTTTGTCGTATGATGTTGTGACAACGTCAATGAAAAACCTTGCGGATGACCAGATCAAGCTGCACATGGTGAAGGCTCGTTTACTGGCAGAGGAACGGAAGCGATTTAGAAGGGATGGCGGCGCGATGAACAGTTCTGAAGGAATGGTCCTGGCGACAATGGCGAAGATGACGTCGGGTGGAGGTTCCAAATTTTCCGGCAAATGTTTTGGGTGTGGATCATTTAGCCACTAACGTGCGGCCTGTCCCAAAACAAGGAAACATGCCCGAGCTCAAGCGTCAGACAACTTGGTGGATCGAGAAGTGGCGCTCAGTCCTGATGAATTGAACAAGTCTACCCGATACAAGATTCTCGACTCTGGCGCGAGAAGGCATATGGCTAACTCGGATAATGTTTTTTCGTCGATCGCGGAGTTGGTCAACCCGGGAAACATCGATAGCGACAAAAATGCGGAATGTATGCAAGCCCAGAAGGAAGAAATCGTAAAAGGGGAAGGTGGTCACTGAAAGCGGGAGACTGTCCTTGAAGATCAGTAAGGTTTTGTACGTCCCCAATCTCCAGTTCAATATACTATCTGTCGCGGTGTTGCTGAAGGTTGGTGTACATGTGGAATTTCTACCAGATCGAGCAGTTCTGAGCAAGTATGGAGACATTATCGGTGAAGCCGTGATGCGTGGTAACTTGTTCTATCTCACGATGGATGTGGAAGCGGAATCACCTTTAACAGAAGGATCTGGATAAATCAATGATGTGGAACGCTGGCATCGGCGATATGCCCATCTGACTTACCAAAACATGGAGAAGCTACAACGGTGGAAAATGATCCACGGAATGGAGTTTACGAAAACCACCAAACACTTTTACGAAACGTGTGCGGAAAGCAAGTTTACTCGTTTGCCCTTCAACGGTTCAAGACCAGCGACAACAAGACCATTGGAGCGGATCCTAACCGATGTTTGTGGAAAAATCACACCAGCAACATACGACGAGTTCCAGTATTTTGTTTCATTCATGGACGATTACACCCATTTTAGTGTGATTTACCTGATGAGGACCAAAGACCAGGTGTTCGAGTATTTCAAGATATTTGAGGCAATGGCAATTCTACAACGAGAAAGCAATTTGTGGCTCGAGATGTTCGGTTCAATGAGCAACAATTTCCTTCAAGAAGTCCCAATAGAGTTGTCCCCCTAACGATTCCGGAAACACAAGAGAAAGAGGGGGAAATAACGCAAGCCGTAGCCGAGGTTCATTCCCGAGGTTCGTTCCCATTGAGTGCTCCATCACTGATTTCCTGGAAGCACCCGAAGGTAAAACTCCTCCAAGTTGATCTGCTTTAGCCCATTCAGATCCGTCGATAATGGTTCAATAAATATGAGCAAACTTTTCCTACTACCACCGCCCGTTCATCGCAGTCATAGCAATAGGTACTGTCCAATTGAGCATGAGAAAGGAAAAATTATGGGGAGAAAACTTTTACCCAACAGGAAATTGATAACGGTGAGGATTGTCCCTTCTGCTGTTGGAGATAATGGCTCTGACGGTGTTGATTTGCGCTTCCGGTTGGTGTGCAGAAATAAACATGGACGATTGTTTGCATATTTGACGCACTGATTAGAAATACTGCCGTGTGCAGCATAGTTGTCCCATGTTCTATGGGAATCCCTATTAACATGGGACAACTATGCTGCACACGGCAGAATATCACTGACAACTCCTTTTTTGAAACTTTTGCCACATGCAACTCTATTTACAGATAACTAATTTCAATCTGTCCAAATAATCTGTTCGTCTAATTTTGGTGATTATTAGAGATCGCGAAAGTGTTCTGAAAGAATTCAACGAGCTACTGCACATTATTGCCATGATGCCGCCGTGAAAAGGAACGCTATTGTTAGAATGTAATCAACCAAAGGAGTTTGGTTCTGATGTTGCAATTATTTCTTCTATACTGAGACTTTCGTCAGCTATGTAGTGATGGTCAGTATAATTGATTGGAAAATGTTCTTCGAAATGACAGCTGATTAATTTAATCCTTGTCGAGACGAGCTGATGGGCTGATAGTTCCTCGATATAACAGATTGCAGGTGATTAGCAGGCAGGAAGTTAATTGGCTTCCAGCACACAAGTCATCCATCTTTGCTTTCTTTATTGAGGTAACTTTTCTGAGCAGCAATCTTCCTATCTGCTGGATTGATGTTGGAAAATTGATGAGGAAATTAACTTCTTTTTGCAGGTGCAATTAATAACTTTATCAGCAAGCGGCTTACCAGTGGTTTACTTGTTTGGTTGAAATAAAATTTGCTTCATTTGTCTAGTATAGCATCTACATTTGGAGTAATCCATTTTCACTTTGAATTCCGCACAGCACACAGTGGTTGAAATCGCGAAAAACACGATCGTGGGCATTTTGAGTGTGATAATGTGAAAATAATATAATGTGATGTTCTGCAAAGTTGTTACATATTTTAAGGAGCAACTTTTGATAACTTTTGATTTTTGATAAATTTACCCAAAAGTTAGATGAAAAATCTATTTTCTACATAAGCAAAGAAAACTAAATGGTGTCTTCGGTAAAGTTACTCATCAGTTGACCTATATAAGATAGCAATTTTATTCAACTTTTCATCATGCTTTGAATTTGTTGCAACTTTTTGCAACTTTTCGAGATATCTGGTTATTAAAAACAGTCATTTTTTATAGGAAAATTAAAAAATCACACAGAAACAATGAAAACATGGCAACACTGTCTTAAGAAAAAAGATGCACAATAACATAATGAAAAAGTCTTCAGAACATCGGAAGCCTCGAAAACCTAATCCAAAAGAGATATAAAGCATTTAGTGGCTTTTCAAGGTTTTAAGGGGTTTTTTATACTAAATTTATTATATATCGCTCATTTCAAAAGATAGAGCAAAAGCTTCTTCGGCAATATTTTTCTACATGATATTATCTATAACTTTGCCGAAGACACTATTTAGTTTTCTTTGCTTTTGTAGAAAATAGAATTTTCATCTAACTTTTGGGTAAATTTATCAAAAAACAAAAGTTATCGAAAGTTGCTCTTTAAAATATGTAACAACTTTGCAGAACATCACATTATATTATTTTCACATTATCACACTCAAAATGCCCACGATCGTGTTTTTCGCGATTTCAACCACTGTGCAGCAGTTACTTGTTCTGTGGCTTAGTTGACTCAAGCGCCGGACTAGCGATGCGGAGTCGTATGTTCGAATCTCACCAGAACAAGAGGTAATCATTTTACTAAATTATCTCTCCATTTTTAAATAATATATATTTTACAGTAGACGTTCGGTCGGTGCAAACAGTTTAACTACAATATTTTTTAACTGCAAGTCCGGTAAGTGCAACAAATTTGCAGTGATCGCATCGGCAACTGTCACAATGGTGCGCCATGTTAGCCCAAATGAACAGTCGGATGAAGTTCACGTTCATTTTGTGTCAGTTGATAGTTTGATGACACTGACTGTCAGGCGTTGCAGTTATCGGATTTTCGTTCGCTAAGTGAAACGTAAACATGTTGCAGTTATCGAACGTACTTTCAAATTTCGTTTATAACTGAATACCATGACTTTCTGTGCATTGATTTTTCATTCGACGTCCAGTCCCCAACGGCATTGATCGATTACCCCAACCAATATGACAAATTATTCACCCAATTAAGGATGAAAGTATGTAAGCTTGAACTTCAATCTCCAAACAAAAGCAATTCCATCGAAAGGGGTTTAGCATAATAGAAACACCTCCACCCCATCGCATCGCCATTACAGGGAGCTTCATTCCACTCGGTTGGCCACGTGGGAAACTCGTCAGGGTGCACACGCTTCAGGGCAAACATCATTACCATTCGACTGTTTGGAGAGTCATCGAAGCTTTTAACAGGTGTCTCCGCTCGCGATTTGTGTCGTTCTTGAGTAAACACACTCGGATAGACACGCCAACACCGTCATCATCATCAGCAGCAGCAGTTGAAATAGAGAGTCACCTTCTTCAATATGGAAAAACAGCTCCGAGTTGGATTCGCTGCTGCAACGCGGGTACGCACTCGTTGCTAGCTCAATTAGAGGAACGGCTAATTAAATTTGAATTCTATATGGGGAAAAGTGGTACGCGACCACGTGCTTCTCTTCTACGGGCAACGCCATGGGGGATCACCCTCTACGGAAACAAATTCTGCGGTCTCTATTTTCTTTGTGGGCCAAAAACTGCAGATCATGTGCAGTGCAGTGCAGGCATACAGTTTGCTTAAAGATGTATTTTAATTGGTTCTTATTAGTATAATCATCAAAGGGTGAAAAGAAACTTGAAACGCTCCTTGTGTTACTGGAAAAATCTTAGTTAGGGTATAAATTATATTAGGTCGAAACGAATGTAATATAAACATTTGGGTGGTACTGAGGGCCCATATAGCCGCAGCTGTAAAGGCGTGGGCAAATGTATGGCCATGCTGCGGGTGACGGGTTCGATTTCCGGTCGGATCAGATCACACACAAAAACCCGAATAAAGGTTCAAAGTTTTCCTCCCAAAAATATCAACCCATACAAATTGTATGGAATTTTAAAATCAACCCAATTTTCTCCCATTTATTGTAATTTTTCTAATCAGTCTAAAAATAAACTTAAAAAAGTTCTGAAAAGTTCGAAGTCCAAAGAATTTTTTGATACGCTCAACTCAAATTCGACAAAAAGGACACATCTGAGAAGCAAGGTTTGTCCCAGTGGGGACGTTACGCCAAGATGTAGATGAAAATTAGGGTGATTCAAATTTATGTGGATAAACTCAAACATGAAGAGAATTTGAGTATGCACTACCTTTTGAATTTGTTCCTTCTGTAACCCTGAAGCTCCAGCAAAGTTTTGGTTCGAATTTATGTAGGTAAAATCGACAAAATGTATGCACTGCAGAAAAGACAATTATGAGATTTCAACCGCTAAGTACAGTCAGGTTTTTTACGCGGATTTTTTAATTAACGCGGTTTTCATTTCCGTGGTGTTTTAATTTTGAGCCGGAATTTTTCCAAACATTATTAGAGAGTTTTTCTACATATTTCTGTAGTTTTGATGCTTAACAGCATGAAAAAAGTAGAATATGATGCAGAGGATTTTCTGGATATCCTAGGACCTAGGACATCCAAACTGTTTTTGAGTTTAGATCCCAAAGTCTACGGCTGTAACGGCAACTTCTTGCATCATACAAAGCAACGATTTGTAATCTATTATGCCCAGTAAATCTTTTTAAAGTTCAATAGACAGTTTCAGATCAGTCGGGATATCCTAGGTCATCCAAACTGTTCTGGAGTTTAGATCCTAAAGTCTATGGGTGTACCGGTAACTTCATTCATAATACAAAGCTACGACTTGTAATCTTTCATGACTTACTGGACATCTCAAAGTTCAATAGACAGCATCAGATCTGTTGAGGTGTCTAAGGACATCCAAACCGTTCTTGAGATTACATGAACTTTTTTAATTGTACAAATATACGATATGTAATCTATTATGTCCAGAGATTATTATTATATCTATCTATCAGATTATTATATCTATTATTGTATCTATTATGTTCATTTTTGGCTGTTCAATTGGCTGATGTGGAATATTTTAATACTATTTTGAAATAATTATTTATTTGAACCCTGTCTAATTATTTATAGTTACTATTTTTAGCTTGAGAAACTACTTTCATAGCCATAGACTTTAAAAACTGAGATCTAGAATACTTAGGATTACCTGGGGTATTCCAAAATTTTCCAAGAATGCTTCGTGACCTTTAACTATTAACCCTCGAGCGATCGCGCTGCTGTATTTTGTACAACACGTTGAAATAATCTTTCTTTTCGTGTTTAGCATTAGCGTGGTGCTGACGGTGGTGGGCAACCGCGTGAATTACGGAAGGTTAAGTGAACATGATTTACTACCTGTACTTCGATACTTATACGACACCTGTGAGTTGGAGCCTTAAAAATGAACCGGTTTAAACCAGTGTTGCAAAAATTCATCTCATTCATTTGAACACTAACCGACAAATCTTTTCAGTCATTTTTCCTTCTATTCATGCTCAAAACGATTTCATTCAATCAGAGCACCTATCAAATGAGAAGCGAATCCTTGTTAATTGAATACATTGTCACTCGAATGAGTAGCTGGACCCGAAACACGAGAAAATTCCGCCAGACTGGAAAAAAAATCGAATGTCGGGTCAATTTTTATCGAATGTTGGGCCACTGTTGGACCAACATCGAACAAGTATTGGATCCATGTTGGGTTTGGTGGCCAAGATAAAAATAGGTAAATGATAGGTTGATGTCGGGTTTGACGGCATCAATGATGGTAAAAGCTTTAAACCTTTGAACTATAGCTTGGTAGTTTGTGTAGCTTGTAGAAATTTTGAGTGACAGGCAAAAATCTTAAAATGTTGTCTTAAAATAATTCGTTGAGTTCATTTTTCAATACAAAATCAAGAAGAAAATTATTGAGGTAAAAGTTATAAAACATGGTTTTCATTTTCGCGGATTTTCGAATTACCGCGGTTTTATTTTACGCGGTATCCCAAGTAACAATTTCACTGCTGATTGGTTTTGCTTGATTTTTATTAGGGTTTTATTACAGCAATAATTAAAACTCGCAGTTTTATGACTTCTTTTATGAAAACCATTGATACAATTTTTTATAGTATACTTGAAGATATCCATAAAGACAGATTTTAAGAGTAAACAAAACTTTCCGATATGTAAACCCTCTGGCAATCATTATTACCACAATAAAACTGTTTTTTTTTTTTTATCTTTATTAACGTGTTTTTTAACATTTGCTAGTTCAACACGGATAAAACTGTTAAAACTCCCAACAGATTGCGATCCGTTCGATTAGTAACGACATCTGTTGGTAGAAAAGCAGAACTACGACACTGCCAGGTTTATTGCGGTCATCATAAAAGTAAACTTGCTTTCGTTTTATTTTCTCTGATTATGGTTGTCGCCATATTGAAGAATTAGCTAACGTGAATGGAAAATAGTTTATTTTGCTCAAATTAACAATGAATTGATAATTTGCCACCATTTCCATAACATGCTTACATAAAAAAAACTCTCTCTGCTGAGTTTTCTTGTGATTCGAGATAGTTTTACTTAATAAACAAATTGATTTATTTCATTCCAAGATGATAATATTCACTATTTTTGAAGCGCATTAATTTTATGATTCTGCAACCCCAATATTCCGGTAAAATTGTATGCGCATAAGCCTACCAACACAATAACTACTAAAATATTTGTATGAAATGACCGCTTCTACTTACGAATGATATATCGTCCTGAACTTTACGTGCCATCGAAGAAGCTTCTTTTCATCTTGAGCTGCCATACTTTTTGTTAAAAAAAACAACAACAATCGAGAACATGAAATTTTTCAACTAGGTTTTAGAAAGGTTTTATTGCTACTCTTAATGCGGTTTGCAAAACCTCTCCGAGAGTGGTCCACTTAGCCGGAAGATGCTCTTAAAGAGGTTATCAAGAGGTTTTGATGTATAAATCACTTTTATTGCAAGTTTCATAAAATTGGTCATGAAGATCTCTTGTAGAGCCGAACGAAACTTAAAATGTTACTTGGGTGTGTTACATAAAATTATTCACTTTGTCTCACAAACCCACGAATAACATGAGTAACAATACTGTAAATGATCGAAAAATACTACTTGCAGAAAGTTCTCCAAGAGTTCATCCACGAAATCATTCACAGATTTTCAAAGACTTCTCTAGAAATTCCTTCAGAATTATGAACAGAATCCCTTTAAGGATTTCTTCAGAATTCTCCGTGATTATTTGTCCCAAATTTCATCTTGAGATTTCTCTGAAAATTTCTTTGAGAATTTCACCAGGAGTGTTTCCGAAGAATTCTCCTGGAGTTTTTCAAAAGATTTTGCCATGAATTCTAATAATTGCTCAGAAGTATTACTTTGGAATTTCTAAGAAGATTGTTCCAGGAGTTTTTTGAAGACTTCTCCAGGGTATCGAAGGGTTCCTCCAGAACTTCCAAATGTTTTCTCAAATATTCTTTCAGAGGATTCGTTCGGAAATTTCCTTCCTAACTGAATAAAAAAAGTGGAACAAAACAAAAGGACAGATCATTATTATCGAATTGCCACTTTGATTTCAACACTTGTTACTGTTGTGCTATTGTTGATACGTTGATCAATAGTACAACAATATCAAAACTTGTACTTCAACAAAACATGTTATTTAAATGTAATTGAGTGAATGTGTATCAATAGCTTGATTATAACTAAATGAGATTTTCCAACAAAATTTGTTATGGAAAAGCTATGCCTTGATAATTAAATAATAACAAAACAAGTTATGTGATTTCGTAGTTATTAATTTGATATTCTCCTCTGCTCGGGCCGTACGCCGTTTTTCCGAATGAGACATTTCATCGAATGATCCTTTTCCTCGAATTTATAGGTGGGGTTATTTTAAGTTGTATTACTCCTCCGGGCCTTTGGCAAAAACTACTGAATAAAAGTAATACTCTTTTGGGGGAAATTGGTCGTTCGGGGAACTAACTTTCGGGCAAAAGCAACACAATTCCAAACAGCAATAGCTCTGTGTTAATTTCAATATCAATTTAATTTCTATTATCGCTCGCTTACGAAACTATTCACTATACTCTTTCATTGCTTCCCTTACTCCTCCTACTTTGAGTAGTACATATTGAACTTTAACCAAAAATGATAATCAGAGCTAATTATAATAAACCTTATTGGAGCGGACCTGGTGTGGTGATTAGAACACTTGACCATCACGCCGAGGACCTGGGATCGAATCCCACTACCGACAAACTCGCAAAATGTGAGTTCTTCCTTCGGAAGGGAAGTAAAGCGTGGGTCCCGGGATGAACTAGTCCAGCGCTAAAAATCTTGTTAATACAGATAAAAAAAAATAAACATTATTGTGCTTTTCAAAAAATGATGATTCAAACTCATACCTCAATCATGAAATACTCATTTCCATTTCATTATGCCTGGTATACATGGGGCAAGTGACTTGATTCAAGAAAATGGAAAGCGTCCAATTGAATGCGAATTGAACGTGCAAACAGCACCTTTCATCTTACTTGAGCAATTTACTTGACTTGACCGAAAGTTGAACATGTTGAACTTTTTCATTCATTTCAAACGAAATCATTGCCCCGTCTTAACCCGCGATTCATGTGAGTTGAATTCAAGTCATCTGTCAAGCGATATGAATACAATTCAAGCAAACTGAAGCCATCGCACAATGTAAACACTAGCTTCAACTGAGATGCAGTCAAGAGCATGCAAGTGGACACTCAAGTCATTTGCTTAGTCTAAATCATTCATTCCATGTTTGAGAAGTTTGCAAGTCAGATGATGTTCGATGCAATTGAACAGTCTAAACCAGGCATAACTCGCTTTCGCGAGTCAAGAGCCCAAATCTCGTTCGCTTGTTCGAATCCAAATCAATTTTAACGACAATTATATGTTTTTGCATGTGAGATTTGATCTTATTCTATCATACACTCGTCAATATTTCGTTGTAAACAATAAAAACACCGAAAAATAAAGCAATGTGTAAAACTATGAATCAACTCATGTATGATATTTCGACGGTGAGTTTGGCGGGTCAAGGTTGGCGCGCATGAAAAAATCTCAACTAGAGTTTTGAGAAATTGAGTTTTTACCAACACTGATTTCAAGGGGTTTCAGGGGCCTTTCGGGAGTAATCAGGAGGTGTTCAAGGGCCCTTCCAGTGTTATTCAAAAGGGTTTTAGGGGTGTTCCAGCGCATTCCAGAGAGTTTCAGGAGCGTTTCAATGGGGTTTCAAGGAGTTTCAGAGGCACTCCATGAGTGTTCCTAGGAGTTTCAGGGGTATTTCAGGGGATTTTAGAGGGTTTTTAGGCGTTCCAGAGATGTTTCTTTGGCTTTCAGAAAATTTCAGGAGCGAACTTCAAGGTGAAAGGTCCTGAAAGGTCCGTTTCTTGAGTTTCAATAGGGTATCAGGGGTGTTCAGGGGGATTCTGAGTGTTCCACGGGTCTTAGTGGCACTCTTCGAGGTAGGGTTTGATGGGATTTCAAGCGATTCATGGGGCTTCAGGGTATCACGTTTTGAGTGTGACTTTTTTCAGTTCCTTTTTTATTCGTGAATTATAACTATAGCCATTTCTTCACACTACAAAATGTGACGATCCATACAATACTTTCAGAGATCTGAGAATGAACATTATTTGCGTGACATACAATATAATCGTTACCCCAACGGCATTCTAGGGGTGTTCCAGTGGGTCTCATGGTGTTTTAGAAGGTTTTAGGGTCGTTCTAGTGGTGTTGAACGTAGTTTCAGGAGCGTTTCATTTGGCTTCAGGGTGTTTCAGAGAGTCTCCGGGGCGTTCCAGGAATGGTTCAAGGGGTCCCCGGAACGCTCCTGGTGGGTCTCAGATGGCTTCAAGGGGATACTGAGGTGTCCCAGGGAGTTCTTGACAGGGTGTTCCATGGGGCTTCAGAGTATTTTAGGGTGTTTAAGATGCATTTCAGAGAGTTTCCAGGGAGTAGGGTTTCGAAGCTTCAAAACTGATAGTCCCTGTAAAATGAGTTTTGCCGATATACCGCAATACCCCTACAGTATGACCCATAAAAAAATGCGACATTCCATTTTTTGCGGTATTTGATGATTTTTAATAAAATAACCCTAATGAATTAAACTTTTTTGGGTTAGGATACAATAAAGAGGTCATTGTCATACAGGATCTCTAAAATTTTTGTCAAAATATTCATTGGTTACGTATATGGGATACCTTATAATTGTTAACAATTTCTAAATAAAATCAAGTTTTCCTCTAATTTTCAGAGCAAAATAAACTAAGATAGAAACTTTTAAACACATGAGAACAATGAAGAAATATGTACTCTTTAATACGCCCATGTTTGAAAAATATTTTAAAAATAATTTCAAATGTTTAGGAAACAAAAACTAAAAATGGTGCTACATATTAAAAACCATATTTAAGATAAATTAATAAAAAACTAAACACTGTTTAAACATTTTTCAAAACAATTTTTTGTCGATAAAGGCATATAAACCTACCTTTATGATAGGTGCAAATACTAAGTACTTAAAAACAATTTCATGCTCAAAACATTATATTTTCTAAAAATTATCATTTGTCAAATAATTCAATCTCCAGAAAATGTCTCTTAATTTATAAGTAAATATTTTTTTTCGTTCTTGTCCGACGAACCAACGAACTCCTGAAGACCTAATCCAGCCATAAAAGTACTATTTTGAAAATAAAATTTGATTGAATGTGATTGAAAGCAATTGAAAGAAAATGATATCCTTAAAAAACGGCCTCTGGCGCGTGGACGATTGCGACATCCATATGTTCAACGTTATATTTCCAAACGTAAGTGCATGAAATCAGTTTATGTCCCTTTGCCATTATCAGATTAGTGGCTCTACTATACTATCCAATAGATACATGCAAGGTTAATCAGTTCGAAGTAGGGGAACGATGACTTTGAAAACTGTCCCATTTTTTATGGGTCATACTGTACACTAGGGTTGCCAGATGAATTTTTGAAGAATCTGTACGACTTAAAGCATTTGAAGGCTAAGTGTTTCATTGACAAATTGACAGATAACACAGGTTTACAAAATAAAACTAAAATCGTGAGCTTCTGTCAATGATGCACAACTTTGCCGCTGATTTCGAAACCGACTTTCAAAAGATTTTAAGTAGAACAGTTCTAGAGTTTTAGCTCAATATCGAGTTTTACAACTTTTTAAAATATGGAATTGACTAAAATTCAAATATCTTTTGTTCAACCAATTTCAAATTTTTTTTGCAGAAATTAAAAGATGAATATAATACCATTCGATCATCTGAATGCAGGTTTTGCTCCAGATTAATGAAATTCATGATATTGGCTAGTTTTAGGGACGATCTCCTTGAGCCCAGATTTGGATTCAGTGGCCCAAAATCTGTCATAGACACATAAGTTTGCTCTTGAGACAGACCAAAAGTTTATTTTTGTTACGCTTTATTATTTTTGCAGTTTTGCAAAGTTCAGTGGTTCCAAACCTACCGTCATGAAAATGTTTTTTGACTTCTACGCTTCTGACGACGCTCACTTAAAAGTAGCACCACAGACAAACAGACGTATCACTTGAAACAAAATGCGATAAAAATCATCGTCACGAACGCATAATCGCCCAATGTTAATTACGCTGTGTTTCACAAACTCACTGAGTAGATGACAGTAGTGAGCAAACGTCAAACAGGAGCGAAAACGATGCGAGCGCCGTGAGCGAGTGATCTGTGAACTACAGAATATTTGAATTATCCTTTAAAAAAGTAAACGATGACAAGTGAGTAGAGTGAGACGTCTGTTTGTCTGTGATAGCACGGTTGTTCCCTATATGTGGTCATTGGCCACAAGAAATGTTCAAGAACCATGCATTTGAAGATGAAGTGAACAAGCAATAATTCCTCACACTGACTGGATCAAAAACCATTGAGCTTTACAAATTGTAAATTGAGTTTTTTTTATCTTTAAATTATTAGAAGTTGGTGCTGAGATTGTTTCCGATTGAGCTACATTTCATAGGTGCAAATTCTTTAAATTATATTTCACTTCACAATTTCAACGTAACAAAGAAATGCGATAAGTTCTCTATCTACCTCTCTACCTGGTGTTCATAGATTACGAAAAAGCTTTCGTCCGTCTCAATCACGGAAACATGTGGGAAGCCCTTAGGCGTAAGGGTGTCCCTGAGAAAATCATCGGCCTCATTGAAGCACAGTACAGGGCATTTTCGTGCAGAGTACGGCACAACGGTGTTTTGTCCGATCCCATCCGGGTCGTTACTGGAGTGAGGCAAGGATGTATACTACATATCACCGCTACTGTTCCTCATCGTAATCGACGAGATTCTGGTAGGTGCGATTGACCGTGAACCCAATCGTGGATTACTGTGGCAGCCTATTACCATGGAGCACCTAAATGAACTAGCTGATGACGGCACTCTGATATGCAGAGCAAGCTTGATGATCTTGCCAATTGCTCCTCAGCTGCAGGTCTTACCATCAACGTCAACAAGACCAAGGGTTGACCGTTGGATGTAAACACGGTCAACCCTTCCAGCTTTACGGTAGCTGGGCAATCAGTGGGGAATGTTGAAAGCTTCCAATATCTTGGTAGCCAAATGGCGGCCGATGACGGCACCAAGATCGATATAGGTGCACGGATCAAGAAGGCAAGGGCTACCTTTGCGAGTAAAAGAAATGTATGGAAAAACAACCAGATTAGTCTACGCACCAAAATCCGAATTTTCAACTCGGACGTGAAATCTGTGTTGCTATACACCAGTGAAACCTGGTGTGTATCAGTGGAGAACACTCAACGGCTGCAGGTCTTCATCAATAGATGGCTGCGGTTTATAATTCGTGCATGGTGGCCTCACAATTGGATCTCCAACGTGGAGCTCCATCGTCGATGCCATCAAAAGGCGATAGCGACAGAAATTCGGGAGTGAAAGTGGAGGTGGGTCGGCCATACTCTACGCAGGGGCGGAAACGAAATGTGCAAGCAAGCGTTAGATTGGAACCCAGCAGGACATCGTAGCAGAGGCAGACCCAGAGGCTCATGGCGGCGCAACCTCAACAACGAAATCAAGCAAGTCGACAGAAATTTGACCTGGCCAAACTAGCATTATTTAATGGCAATCACCCAGGATGGAAATCTTTCAATTGGGCCTTCTGCACCATCGTGGGTGCCCACGACCGAAAGTAAAGTAAGTTAAAGATTTTATATTAAATAATGCTAGTTTTCATGAAATAGCTTTAGAATGACTGAGGTCAACTTGTTTCACGCTACCGATGAACAAAGATAAGATTTATCTCCACTAAACGACAAAACGCCGCGCCGATTGAAATAGTGTTCATTCCGAAGATCCGAAATAATTGATCTGAATTACGCATTCCCCATCACCCTTTGGCGAGTCGATGTCAAGACCCCAGCACTAGATACTCGCCGCAGCATGGCAACAGAGCGCGATGTAGTGGCATGCATCCTCCTAATGCTGCACTGCACCGTGTGTTGCGTTGCACCGGTTTTCCACCTAGGAGAGAGAGACTAGGTCAAAGCAAGCGGATCCGTCTTCAGCAGATATTTTCTTAATGATTTATTTATAGGTTCCTGCGATTGAGTGCTTTAGCAGCAGTCGCAGCAGCCTCTGAGGAGAAGCGCGCGCGAGAGCACGAGCACAAACTGGTTCAATCATCCAATCGAATCTTGCCCGGCCGCGTGTGATGGTCGGCAAAGAGGAAAAAGAATAGCTCGCATTCCACATTAGGACATTTCGAGGGCTGCTGCCGGCTGCTGGCTGGTTCTGGTGAGTTGGTAGGTTGGTTTAGTTCTCTAGAACTAACGACCCTCTCTTCGCCAGAACGATCGTCGTCACTGCACTGCACTATTGGGGTGACAATTCTAATGGTTGGAGATCATCCGCCGAAAGGGTATATAATGACCACGGATCGTTCGGTTAATGGCAGTTGGGATCGGACAGTGTTTCCAATTAATCTAGGCGATTCTCGTGATCTCAAATCTCCTTAGTCTCGAAGTGTTTCGTAGTTAGTTAAGTGACCTTAGGATTGCCATAATGAAGTTCTTGGTGAGTGTTGAACCGGGGATGGAAACAGGATCGTCAAGTTGTGAATTTTCTCTGGCATCGTGACCTAAAGGTTTAACCATTTGGAGCTTAAATGTTCCTATGAGTATTTAAATAGTAAATTTGACGTGTTGTGTGTTTTCGCGATGTATTTTTGTTAGATGAATATATTTTGTGAGAACAGCCGTAACATTAAGGTGCTTTGATTTTGAAGAAACCAATGAATAGGGCTCGGGACAAGTTTACCATTTTCAATGTACACAGTATGAGAGCTCTCAACTATAGCAATGCCAATAACGGCACTGGCCACGTCCTTACTGTCATCGAGGATGGGAAGGAATGTTAGTAAGACAAACGTTGTTATAGAGACCGCCCAGTCAACCAGTGATCGTATAAGATGTTGAATGAGATGCTAAAGTGGGGGTGATATGCGTACATTTTACATGCGCCTAAATGGAGGCATACACGCATATGGCCTCCACTTTATCATCTTATGCAACATATTATACGATTACTGGTAGTCTGGGCGAGAATCTCTGCATCTCCACGTTTGTCTCAGGAAGGAGTTTTTGTTAGTATAGGGTAGGGTAGATTGCCAGATCTGGGAGTAAGCTATGGTTAGTGATGTGACCTAACAATGGGCACCGCACAATCGACTACTTTTGCATGTAAGAATAAGCAAAAATAAAAATCCTATCGCGTGTTTTCACCTAACCTGGAAGCAGAAACCTTTAGTCCATTCCACATAGGAATGAACTGAACGCAACGCTTAACATAGATGTACTTGGGAAGGTATCGTTAGATCAAATTTCCTCTATAACCTTTCGATTTTGAATTGTTTTATGCAGTCTGCCGCGCTATTATTCACTTCATGCGCGAAACAAATAACCGATCATCTATGTCAGATGTTCGCTCAATCTTTACTCTCAAAATATATTCCACTCTGTAAGAAAACCGCAAATTAGGAGTCATTACCATTACCTGAAGAAACGAACTTTACAAAGTGTGATTCAAATATGTATTAGACTGGGTCAACAAAGTCGATTTTTTGGAACAATGCTTTTTCGATTCCTTTAAGCGTCCAAAACAACTGTGCAGAATTTGGGAGCGATTGGTTGCTTCCCCGTATTCCGCATTGCGATTCAAGTTTGTATGGAATTTAGTATGGAAAAACATGCTTTTCTGCATTTTTCTCATAAATTGAAATTTTTCGTCTAAAACTATCTAACTAATGACGTAGAAGCATAGCCTAGGGTATGCCGAAAAACTTTGCCGAAGACTGCAAAGTGATCCGACACTTGTGAAAAAAGTTATAATGCACAGATAAGCCTGGTGGTGCTTATCATTTAACATGTAAAGGAATAACATCAATAATAAAATCTCAGTTTTTGGCCTAAGTTACCAAGCGAATAACTTTTTTCACAAGCGTCGGATCACTTTGCGGTCTTCGGCAAAGTTTTTCGGTATATCCTAGGCTATTTTTTAACGTCATTAGTAAAACGTTATTAGACAAAAGAATTCAACTTATGAGTAAAATGCAAAAAAGTACGTTTTCCCATACTAACTTCCATACAAATTTCAATCACAAAGCGGAATACGGGGACGCAACCAATCGCTCCCAAATTTTGCACAGTTGTTTTGGACGCAAAAAGGAGTCAAAAAAGTTTTGTTCCGGGGTGATGCGGTCAAATTTAAAGTTTCTCCATACAACGTTGACCCACTCTAATATGTATGTATGTAGCCACCATCCTAGCTTGAGTACTTTACAAAGTGTGATTGAAATTATACAAAAAAAAAACATCTACAACTATCACAGTAATATTATCTTACTATTTCATGTTATTATAATTGAACATTAAAACAATAGCATGAAACGAGCTCACCCCTTGATGTGCATCAATAATAGAAATACACTAGAACTCTAATGGCGCTGTAGTCATTTTTCTCATTTAATTATTTTAATAACTTTAATTGCAATAACTTACTATTTTTAAGTGGCCATCTTGTAGAGGACCTTTTGTTTTGGTAAACAAACTTAACTTGACACTTCTAGTACCGCTGATGACGCTGTAAGGGCGTGGCAAACTAGATGTTAGTCACATGAACAGTCGCGACATTGGACTTCTGTGGCTAGTTATTCTACTGCATCAATCTACTTATCACTCAAACGCTGGTTATCTGGGACTCCCATCGAACGAAACACAAACTGATAAAAACGAAACCAAGCGCGCGAAATTGGCTCATTTGCTGCACAACTATCGCATACTGAATTCATGTCTCCCTCCGGCACACGCGAATAATGTATCGATAAAGAACAACAACAAAAACCGAATCGAATTCAGCAGCACCCAGTCTCCGGCTACCACTTTTCGTCACTCGTTGGCATCACTCAGAGATTCTTTGCAAACTACGTAACTCTTTTGAAGGAGGTAATGGATCTACAAATAGAATTACAATAGAACTCCAATGGCGCTGTAGTCACTTTTCCTATTTAATTATATTTATTACTTAAATTATAATAATTGAAAGTTTGTTTGTGTCCATCTTGTAGAAGATCATTTACTTTGGTAAACAAAATTTATTTGACACTTCTAGTACCGTTAGTGACGCTGTAAGGGCGTGGCCTAGGATAGGATGTGACACCTGCAACTTCTCTGTCTAATTTCACAGCTTGCTGTCTTGTTTTTCCGCGTTGCTAAGATTATTGGTCCCCAAATTGGTCTCTTTTGGGCTGACTAGTTGTCGTATCCTATCCTAGGGCGTGGCAAACTAGATGTTAGTCACACGAACAGTCGCAACATTAGTCTTCTGTGGCTAGTTATTCTAAATATTGGTCTACAACAGTTTTACGCTTCATACAAAGTATTAAAATTTTCAATACAAAAGATTTTCTAAAGCAATCTTGATTGAAATCCCTGAAGAAATCCCAGGAGGAACCCTTTCAGGAATTCTGAGAGGAATATTTGGAAGAAGCCAGAGATGAATTCGCAGCGCAAGTTTTAGGTTGTATTGAAGTTAATTTGACGTTATTCCAACACCATGCTAGAATAACCTCAATGTAACTTCCATGCAACCAAAACTTGCGTTACAGTAGCTCCTATTTCACATGTGTGTTGCTAAGGTGGAAGTTCGGCAAGAATCCCTCTAGGAATCACAGAACAAAACTCGGAAGGAATTACGGGAGTAATCCCGGGAAAAAATTTTCAAGGAATACTAACTGGAATCCCGGCACGAATATTTGCAAGAATTCCACTAAAATTTTCAAAATATATTTTAGAGCAGACATCTTTGAACGGATACCAGAAGGAATCTTTGAAGGAATACTTACTTACTTTCAGTCCATAGCACTCACGAATTGAAATATCTTCATCTTGGGCGATTGCTCGTCTGTGCCTTGACCTGTGGCCAAGTGAAATTTCTGCCTATGAGAGCATCGGCATAGCGAATTCGATGTCATTTGGTGCTCCATGGTAATGGGCTTCCACAGCAACCCACGAGTTGGTTCACGATCAATCGCACCTATCAGAACATCGGCTCGGGTGGCACGTTCTCCGCGGGATTAGACAGGACACCGTTGTGCAGTATTCTGCCCGAAAATGCCCTGTACTGTGTTTTAATGAGGCCGATGATTTTTTCAGGGACACCCTTGCGTTTGAGGGTTACCTACTAGCGTGGTTCAAAAAACATTTTTTACTAGATTCGTGATCAGATTCTATGCCTTCTCCAAAAATGCGAGCTTATTTGGTTGAAAATTAAGAATGCACAGCCCTTTAAAGTTTATGTGGGAATTACACTTCTCCTTTCTTTAAAGGGTTTGTTGACCCTTGGTACTGCTAGGCTACTCTATAAGCTAGAACTTCACCGAAATCCGACGTCTTATCAATTAGTTATTGATTTTTATCCAAATGGAGAAACTTTAACAGTGATTCTCCAGCTTCCCAGCAGCCAACATGGCGCCAAAGATATAGCACACAACAGTCATGGCTACTTTGTTTCATTGCAAAATGCAGTGATACCCATCGAATAGTTTGAGCATCATTTATGAGTAAAGATTTTGATTCTGGATAAACATCAGTGGCAAATCAATAAGGCTTGTGGAGCGGATCAGGTGTGACGGTTAAAACACTTGAGTATCACGCCGAAGACCTGGGATCGAATCACACTCCCGACAAACTCGCAAAATGTGAGTTCTTCCTTCGGAAGAGAAGTAAAGCGTGGGTCCCGAGATGAACTAGCTTAGGGCTAAAAATCTCTTTATTACAGATAACAAAAATCAATAAGGCATCCAATTTGAATGAAGACTTCGGCAAAGTTGTAGCCTAGGCGTATCAAGGGTCAACAAACCCTTAAGGGAACTTGGAGAAGTGCTACGCTTGATTGATTGGAAAACATCGTATTCCCACAGGGCACTGCATGAAATTCTTTTCTTCTCTTTCACTCTTACATAAATTGTGTAAACAACAAGGCCAAGAAACGTCAAAATCCCATACAAAATCAAAACAATGCAGTGCCCTATAGTAATTCTCATGCGAACTTTGAAGGGCTTGTGCAGTCTCAATTTTCCACCAAATGAGCTAAAATTTTTAGAAGAGGCATATAATGTGGTTACGAATCGAATAAGTGGTGTGGAGCAAAACCGATTTTGTTACCCACGTTTTCGTGATTGAGACGGTTGAAATCTTTTTCATAATCAATGAACACCAGGTAGAAATACTTTTGGAATTCATTAATTTAGTCCAGGATGAGAATACCGGATAGAATATCTGATATAATCATTTCATGATTTTCGAAGCAAACCTGGCTGAAATCCTTAAGTTATTCCTGAAGGAATATCGTGGAAAATACCAGATGGAGCCACGACAGCAATACTGGCTGGAAGCTAAGCAGGAATCCTTGAAAGAATCATAGAAGCATTCCCGGAAAGAATTATTGCACAAATCCCTGAAAAAAAAAATCGGGAAGAATTTTTGGAAGGAATCTCATCTGGGATTCCGGCAAGACTGCCTTAACAAATGCCTCCAGGTTGAGAAACTTCAGTAAAAAATCTATATTATTTCATAGTCTTTTTTAGGAGGAATCACAGCAAGAATCTCTGAAAGGATCCTGTACAAAATACAGGCAGGAATCTATTAGAAATTCAAACAGGAATTCCTGAAGAAAGGCGAACAAGAATGCCTAAACGAATCCTTTTAGGGGTTTCTAAAGCAATCACTGCAGAATTATTTTTTTTTGTTTTTATTTATGTGTACCGTCAAGGCGCCATTCACCGTGTGCCTTCGATTATTTTTTCATTATTTCCATATCATGATTGAATGATATGACAATTTCCCTTCAATTTCACCAATACAACACTAATGTATTGTTACCATGTCAAAACGCTCATTAGAAACATTTAAAAGTATCATTTTGACACTAAAGTGTGTTTACATGAAGCGGGTTTCTGCTCATTCACTGCATTCATAGTGAAAAAACGAAAACTGCGCTAAGGTGATTTAAGCGGTAAACTAAATGCAGTAACGTTTTTATTCCACCAAGAAGCAATTAAATTCACATATCAGGTATGTATTTTGCATTACCGAAGTAAGTTTAACAAGAAAGTACGATTATTCGTACTTTTTAATTGAAACAAAAAGGCACGGTAAATGGGTACCCTAAAAATCAATGGTCTCCATTCACCGTGCCCCATATTGTCCCATATATCTAGAAAAAATCGAAAATTTGAACATTCGTTATTCTAATAAAATCTTGTAAGTTATTACTTGAAATGAATTTAAACGAAGGAAATTCCCTTAGCTGGGTTGTTTTGATCATTTTTAAACAAAAAAGAATAAAATTTCTCATACACGGTGAATGGTGACCTACCACGGAATTAGGCGACCCTACTACTCTTTATTAATTGTACTATATCACCAAATTTTGTGAAAAAATTTCTACTTCAGTGGATATTGCTTTAATTTTAACCTATAATGAAATATGTTTATAAGACTGGTGTCAAATGACAGCCCTTATTTGCCCCGAATTCTCTTTTTTTTTTACATAATCATTTAATTAAGGCTCATGCGCCAATAGGCATAACGGAGCCGAATTCAGTTAAAACTATTTACAATTTCATGTTTTTGTCTTATAAACTATGTTAGTTTTGGGGAACCGAAAAACTCGCGGTTTGGTCGAGGTTAGGGGGAACAAAAATATTTGAGGAAAGGATAGGGTGATGGGGCTTTTCGTTGACACGTGACAGCTAAGTGTGGCGTATTGCTGCTGGTCAAACGTAGAGTGGACAAACAACCTGTAACGATACAAACAGACGATTTTCGAAGGGACACGAGGTGGACAAGTGGAGCAACAAGACGGGGATATCAAACGAAGACTTCAGCTTGCTTCAAGAAGTCGTACACAAGCTTCATATACTCAAGATCAAGTTTACCCAACACATCTCTAATGTCTTCCTTTTCTGGTTTCCCTCGGGCCCTGACGGATGCACATAAATCGGATCTGGAAATACCGTATTCGGGACATTCCCACGAATCCTCTTAGATCCACGGTGAATGGTGCCTTGACGGTACACCATAAAAAAATTATGAATTTTCTATAAGTATTATCAAACTGTACCATATAAAATATAAAATGTTCCATGAAAAATTGAAAACCCTCCATAGATAGCATATTGTCATAATTTAAATTTGGTAGTGCTGAACTGCTTATCATTGGACTACTTTAGTGGTGCAGATGTTTTAAGCTATGGGGAATTCTTACTTTTTTATGGAGCAAATCGTATATTATATGGTGCAGTTCGATAATACTTATGAAGCATTTATCAATTTTTTATGGTGCAATTTTATTTTTCTACTAGCAGTCCCGGCAAACGTCGTCCTGCCTGCATACTATGTTTTTTAAAAAATCCGGTTCCATGAAGAAATGCCCCTCAAAATGGAATTTAAGATTTTCCCATTTTTCTTGCCTTCTCGGTCCCTTTTTTAAATTATTTTTTCGTACGAAGACGTCGGAATCCTGGCGGAATGCAACAGTGAAAGAATCATGTCGATCCGTTGGCCCGTTTCCGAGCCTATTCGTGACATACAAACACCATTCCATTTTTATTTATATAGATGGAGCAATATACAATTTACTATGGGTACAATTTTATTTTTTATGGAGCATTTGTAATTTATTATGGAGCATTTTAGTATTATTTATTGGTACATAATTTCATTATTAATGAGAAAATTTTATGTTTTACCGGTACATTTTCTATAAAGTATGGACCTTTTCAATTATTTATGGGTAACATTGCAGATTTTCATGGAACATATGTTCATGTTTTAGGGAACGCTTTTTAATTTTCTATGTTTGTGATCTGTTATGGTCGCAATAACCTTTTGCAGTTTTGGGTATGGATTCTCCAATACGAATTCAAAACTTTGGTGTATCTAAAAACTAGAAGTATACCTATTCTGAACTATTAAACTAACACCATGCTAGAATTACGTAAATTAACTTCCATACAACCAAAACTTGCGCTGTCATCACTCGTATTTGACATGTGTGTTTCTGGGGGGGAAGCTCCGCATGAATTCCTCTTAAAGAATCATAGAATAAAACCCGTGATGAATTACTGAAGAAATCCCGGTAAGGATCTTTCAAGGAATACTATTAGGAATCCCGGCACGTATCTTTATAACAATTCCTCTAAGATTCTCTAAATACATATAACTTAGCAGAACTCTTTGAATAGGTACCAAAAGCAATCCTCGAAGTAATCCCAGCACAAATCTCCGAAGGTATGCCGAATAAAATATCTGAAAGAATCATGACTTTCTAAGCAAACCCGGCAGAAATCCGTTAAGTTTTTCCTGATGGAATTCCGTGGAGAATATCTTATAGATTCACGACAGGAGTCCCGGCTGAAAGCTGAGTAGAAATCCCCGAAAGAAGCATAGAAGCAATTCCTGATATTTTTTTTTAAACCCTTGTAAAAAACCGGGAAGATTTTTGAAAGGAATCCCATCAAGAATTCCAGCACGAATGCCTTAAAGAATTCCTCCAGTATTGTCTGAAGAAACCTCGGTAGAAATCTATATTCTTTCATATTCCATTTCGGAAGGAATCTTCAAAGGAATCCTTTATGAAATACTGGAAGGAATCTTTCAAAAATTCAAACAGGAATCCCTGTAGAAAGGCCGTCAAGAATGCCTAAACGAATCCTTTCTGGATTTACTAAAGCAATCCCAGCAGAAATCCCTGAAGAAATTCCCCTGAAGAATCCCTACATCCCTACTTTTTTCACAAACTCATCTCTTAATTTGTCAATCAGCAAGTTTTTCTGTAAATCCCTAACACGAAAATTGGACTATGGAAGGTGGAATCATTACTTGTCTTATCCTTTAATATAGTATTTATGAAGCGTTAACTAGTCATAAGGTTCTATTCTAACCTATCTCGTTTCCCTTTCGCCCGTAGATCGTCTTCGCCTGCATCGCGGCAGCCAGCGCAGCTCCCGGATTCTACGACGGATTCGCTGGTCACGGGTTCGACGCCGGTCATGGCTTTTCCTCGTACGCCGTAGCCGCCCCTGCCCCAGTGGTCAAATACGCTGCCCCAGCTCCGGTAGTGTCCGTAGTTCATGCTGCCCCTGCCGTCCACGCCGTGGCTCCAGCTCCGACGATCGTGAAGGCCGCCGTCCCAGCCGCAACTAGCTACGCCTCCATCCATCAGGTGCACACCCCGGTTGTTCACGCTGCCCCAGTCGTGAAATACGCCGCCCCAGCACCTGTGGTATCGTACGCAGCCCCAGCTCCCGTAGTTAAGTACGCCGCTCCAGCCCCAGTGGTGTCCTACGCTCCGGCTCCGGTGGTCAAATACGCTGCCGCCCCTGCCTACGTTCATGCTGCTCCGGCTCCTCTGCTGAAGTACGGAGGATTCCACGGATGGTAAATCGGAGGGTGCCAAAGAATACCACCGACCGCCAACGAGAATTATACCGCCAGTGCTCAGATATTAGGATATTACCGGAATGCTGTAGTCGCGAGTGTCGGATTGAACAGTATGTGAAGTCTGCTCTCACTCATAGATCGTTATTGGTTATCTAATGCTATAATTAGAGTGGTAATATGGAAAGTAAACTGTTTTGCACGGTTGAACGAAAGATTGCTGATGCTGTGAAACTAATAAAACTGTTTTGTTTTCATAAATTGGTTGTTTGTTTTCGGATGATCTAATCACTTCAATCAATTCTATACGGTTACAGCAATAACCCAGTAATTGAATCAAGGGACTTCTTCAGAAAATCCCGGGGATTAATATACGAAACTTCTGGAGGCAAGGATGGGAACACTCACTTGCAAAGAGTTACACTCACTTGCAGTTTTCTCAGCTCAGAAGCGTGCAATCAAGAAATAATGTATGAACGACTTTTGCCTTGTGGTTTGGTCTAAAACTTTTCCGAATAGAGTAGGGGTCGCACACACATACCAGAGTCATGAAAGAGCTGCGAAGACAACTCTCCACGAGGTGAATGTAAATTACACTCACCTCGTGGAGAGTCGCTTTCACAGCCCTGTCACGACTTTGAGATGCGTTAGCGATCTCTACTCTGCTCGGCAAAGTTTTAGACCAAACCACAAGGCAAAAGTCGTCCATACATTATTTCTTGATTGCATGCTTCTGAGCTGAGAAAACTGCAAGTGAGTGTAACTCTTTGCAAGTGAGTGTTCCCATCTCTGATTTCTAGAATAAACTTAGATTGATTTCCAGAAGGAACGCCTGTAGAAATTACAGAAGGATTTTTTTAGAGATTTCCTATGGTAGCTCCCCGAGCATTGCCACAAGGAACTTCTGGCTGATTTACAAAATTCAAATGACGATTCTTAAGGGGATCCAGCAGAAACTTGGATGGAGTTCAGAAAGAATTTCAAAAAACAACTCATACTGGAACCCCAGAAGAAACTTCTGGAGAAATCCATCGATAAAACTCAGAAGAATTTACTGAAAGAATTTCAATACTTCCGGGAGCTGCAAGCGAAATCCTTGAAAGAACTGTAGAATAAACATCTGGGTGAATTCCAGAAAGATCTGCTAAGGGAATGTCAAGAGGATCTCTTGGGTTAAACCAAGCATGAAATCCTAAAGGAATTCCAATTTTTGATAGACTTCCAGAGGAAAATCCCATAGAACCTCCAGAAAGAACTGAAAAATAACCAACTGGGTTGAAAGCAGAAACAACTCATAAGAAATTCCCAGAAGGAATTCATGGAGAAATCCCAGGAACTCATCCAGATATCTTCACTAGCCGTCATTAGCACGGACTCACTTGGAAAAAGTATTGCAACACTCAATTCAATATTGCATCAACCCCCCCCCCCCCCAAGTTCTGCATCACCTAAAAACTATTAAATTCATGCTGCAATATCTTCCAATTGTGGTAATCTGTAAAGTTTAATCTTCAGCAAAGTTATTCAGAAGGTCGTTTATATTTCAAAGACTTACAGTTTGATTCGCAATTCTTCCGCTAGGTGACGCTAGTGAGCTTGTAAAACTGAGCATTTTTACCCAATTTATCTCGCGATCCTGATCCTGATCCGATAGAAAGTTCTAGTTTTCGGCGAAGTTGTTCAGAATGTCCTCAAACGGCCTTCTGAACAACTTTGCCGAAGACTTGAACCTAAATATGTAGGTACTACTATTTTATCAAGAGCTTGAGATAGAGCTAACAAAACATTCTCATATTTGCATGCTCACTAGGGTCATCTAGTGGCATAATTGTGAGCCAAACTGCTTGTTTGTTTGATTTCAAAGACCTTCTGAACAACTCTGCTGAAGACTGTATTTTTGCAGATAATCAGGATTTGGAGATATAGCAGCACAAATTTACTAGTTTTCAACAAACCAGGAGAATTTTTAGAGGAACTCCGCGAGAGATTTCAAAGCAAACTTCTAGGAAATAAAAAAAAACATTTCGAAGAATGCTGAAAAATCCTACTACTTTTTCCAGGAATCTCAGAAACCTGCTTGGAGGAATCCCATAAAGAATTTATCGAATACGATCAAAAAACGATCAAATCTGACTATACATGTCAATGGTTGCTCCTCCGTGATTGACCTGAGCTGGTACCAATTGCACAGAGATCCAAATGAATAAGGGCTGGGACACTCCACTTATTCTCAAAGTGCAATTTAAGTAGCTCATGCATTTTTTATCAATAACGGCGCCGGCCATGTCCTTATAGTCAGTTGGGAAGGGAAAGGAATGTTAGAGTGTGCTGGTTGTTGCTACTGAGGACCGAGAGCATCTCTGCATCCCCACAATCAGCACGGACTGGGATATTTGTTAGACGGAGAGGATGGAAGATTTGGGAGTCACCGTTGGGTCGGTGATGCGATCCATGGATTGGGGATGTTCGTAAGGTTATAGATTGTGTGGTGATTACTATGAAGGACAAGCGGCACAGTTCGCTTTAGTTGCATAACTTGTAGGCGTTATATACACTGTGCTGTGGAAGTTGGAAGGAAGGGAAACGAATTCGTTTCTGGTTCTAGCGATGGCTATGAATATACATGAATAGAGAGTGAGAAAGTGGATAGAAAGATACAAAGTAGAATGAAGGGAACGGGCGAGGGATTGAATCCATGACTTCTGCATACGAATCAGAAGCGGTAGCCACTAGACCACCAAGTCCGTCTCCCATGAAGAATTTATCGTATAATCCAAAAAGAATTTGTGGAGGAATTATAAAAGATTCTTAAAAAAAGCTCATTGAAGAATTCCAAATAAAACTTCTGAACTTATTGAAAGAGATTATCAAGTAAATCATACAAGATTATCCATAGGAATCCATGAGGTTACCTATATTTAGTGAAATGTTCAAAATTCTTCTGAAGGGATTCAGCGAGATAACAAAGAAGCATCCTATGAGATAACGTAAAGGCTTCCAGCAATGAACTTTTTGAGAAATGCCCACACATATACGCTCCTAAAGTCCTACCGGGATTCTTGTTTTAAACCACAATATATGGTTCAAGAGTACATATTTACTCATTTTTTGACGTTTTTATTAACCGTAGTTGAAAATATATAATTTTTATTATTTTAGCCTTTTGTCTCGTCCCTAGCTTATAACACATACTTTGGGTGATTTTTTTTAACCGTGTATGTCAGATAGGAACATTTTTGAAATCCCAGTGCGAAAAATGTCGAGCTCAGTCACACAAGGTTGACCTCAAATGTCAAAATAGAACTATTTACCATTTTACTTATTTCAATTTTTCTCATTATTCCTTTGTTTTTCAAGTTCGAGTAAAGTACAATTCCGATTAGAATACCATGCTTGATCGTATTATTCAATATAAGCGAGATTTCGTCTTTAATTTTAGGACCCTATTCTCAACGAATTCTTGAGAAGTTCGCGGATCCCACGAGCAAGGATGGGAACTCTCACTTGCAGAGAGTTACACTCACTTGATGTTTTCTCAGCTCAGAAGCGTGCAATCAAGAAATGGTGTATGGACGACTTTTGCCTTGTGGTTTGGTCTAAAAGTTTGCCGAATAGAGTAGGGGTCGCACATGCATACCGAAGTCGTGAAGGAGCTGCGAAGGCAACTCTCCACGAGGTGAATGTAAATTACACTCACCTTGCTCAGAGTCGCTTTCACAGCTCTGCCACGACTTTGATATGCGTGTGCGACCCCTACTCTATTCGGCAAACTTTTAGACAAAATCACAAGGCAAAAGTCGTCCATACATCGTTTATTGATTGCACACTTCTCAGCCGAGAAAATAGCAAGTGAGTGTAACTCTTTGCAAGTGAGTGTTCCCATCCCTGCCCACGAGACATAATTCCAGAAGCATTCTTGGAGGAATTCAAGAAAAAAGCCTTGAGTATTCAAGAAAAATCTGGAGGAATCGCTAAAGATTACCTAGAGGAATTTCATATGATTTTCTCAAGATACCTCAGAATCTCTTTCAAGAAAACAATCCCAGTAGGAATCACCAAAGAATTCCCAGAAAAATCCCTAAGACCCCATGGCGTTTTAATGGGATTACGTGGAATTCAGGGGCATTTCAATATTAGTATTAAGGGAGTTTCAGGAACGTTTCAAGGGGCTTTAAGGGCAATTCAAGAGATCTCAGATGCCTTTAAAGGGCAATGCAAAGTGTTTGAGAGACGTTTTAAAGTATTTCAGAGTCATTTAAGACAGTTTCAGGATTTTTCAGGAATAATTTAAGGGCGTTCCTAGAAATTTTAGGGGCGTTTGATAGCATTTCAGGTGCGTTTCAAGGAGTTTTCAGGTGAGTTTCAGGGGGTTTCTGAACCCTATGAAATGGACGGGTTACAGGAGCGTTTTGAATTGATTATGATGATTTCAAGAGCATTACTGAGGTTTCAGAGGCGTTTCGAGGCATTTTAGGTCAGGGTGGTATCAGGGGGTTTCAAGAACACCTTCAAATCTAAGGGTATTTCAGGGGCGTTTCAAAAGATATTGTGATGGGATCTCTGAAAATCCTCTGAAACTTCCTGAAATGCCTCCAAGATCTCCCTGAAACCTCCTCGGACTCTGTGTATCGCAGCTAAAACGGTCCGAAAATCCGAAACTCCGTATCGCTTCCGTAATGCCTCTGCATCTCGTCGGAAATGCTCTCAAACTTCCTGAAATGCCTCCAAAATCCCCCTTAACCCTTTCACGTACCCAACTCCCTACATCTTATTTTCAAAATGCTGGCATTTCGTCAATTTTCATCAAATTTTTTGAAGTCGTTCTCAATCGATCATAAATTGGTGCAAGTTTATTACATCAAAGTGGCCATGCAATATCCGTAACCATTTCGGTGATAATCCGGATTGTACTGGGGTCAGGGAGGGTGCCGAGATGTCATCGATTTTCAGCTGATTTTTCATTGCGAACAATAAAGTACTACTGCGATAATCAGATTTTAATAAGTTGACTCATCCAGATCACCGTGACACGTTCCGCGGGAGCCTCATTGGGGACACTTCTGGTTTTCATTCAAAACATGTCGTGCGACATATCAAACTTCATGATTTCGAATGACTGAGTCAGAAACGATACCCTGAAGTCTGTATCAACTAATATGGCCACCCCGGAACAGCTACCATAGGTTCCACGGGGGTGACATCGGGGTCATTTCTGGTTTGCAACCAAAACATTGCATGCGACGTATCAAACTTCGTGATTTCAAGAGAATGGGGCAGAAACAATTGACTGAAGTATGTAGCAACTGATATGGTCGCTCCGAAACACCTGATACAAGTTCCGCGGGGGCATTTCAAACACAATAACACACGAAATAATCACTTTTGGCCATATGGCAAAACAGTGCACCAGCACCACCCCCTCCCCCCTGACTCCACTACAATTCGGATTACCTCCGGAATGGTCCCGGATATTACATGACCACTTGAGTGTAATAAACTTGCACCAATTTATAATCGATTGAGGGCGACTTAAAAAAAATCGGATGAAAATTGACGAAATGTCAGCATTTTCAAAATGAGCTGTCGGGGGGCGGGTATGTGAAGGTTAAGCCCCCTCGGGCCTCATGTAACGCGCATCTGAGACCCTCCGAAACCCCCGCTAACACCTGCGTAACGTCTCTGATTCCCACCGCTCTGAAGCTTCCTGAAATCCTGAAACCCCCTGAAAATTCCTCCGTAACGCCTCTAAATCTCGCCAAACAAGCTCTGAAACTTCCTGAAATGCCTCCGAAATCCCCCTAAAACCCACTCGGGCCCCATGTAACGCACCTGAGATTCTCCGGAATCCCCAAAAACGCCTCTGCAATGCCTCTTAAACCAGCCTAAAATACTCTGAGAACTCCTGAAATGCTCCGAAACCCCTCTAAGACCCACTCGGTTCACATGTAACGCACGTGAACGCCTATAAAACCTGACGAAATCCTCTGAAGCTCTCTGCAATGCTTTCGAAAACCCCTTCAGACCCCCGAAAACCCCACTAAGATCTCCTGGTACCCCACTGAAACCCCTTGGGACCCCCTGAAACGCCCCAGTAACCTCTCTTTGCTCTTCCCTATAAACACCCCTTGGCCAGCATTGCAATAGTTCCCGTCATTGTTTAATATTCTTATGCCCAATATTGGCTCTGAGTAGCTTAAAAATAGCGGTTTTGTGACTGCCAAGCCGAAAATCGATTCAGGATTCCAGATTTCTCAGTCGATAGCTGCCTCAAAGAGGTTTTAGTGTGCAAACAAAAAATTGGGGAACTTGGGTATTTTTGGCAGTTTTGTTCTCTTCGACTTTAAGGGTTTTTTTTGAAACCTGTTGAACGCAGAGTTGAACACAGAAGTTGAGTTATATGCCAAAATTTCAGGAAATTTGGCCAAAAAACACCCGCCATGACGAAGAGAACATACCTGCCGGTAATACCCTTAGTCAGCCCTGAGAGAGAGGAGACAACTCACTGACGGCGCCGATGTTTACATTTCTTCTTCTTACTTCTTTTTTCAATTTTGTGCGCCACACAATGGTTTGAAAATTTATTATTGGTCAAAACGTTTTGCATATTGAGTTTGCAGCGACAGAGCATGAAAAATAAACAGATTCGTTGCGCTGGTTGAGGAAAACTGACCATCATTATTTTTTCTTTTTTAATTTCAACAAACGGAGCGAAATTTTAATAAGACACTTTGTATATTTGGCCACTCCACACCACCAATGTGCGATTTTCAGCTTGATTCGCGGTGACAGTTTGTGACAGGTCCTCCTTGACATTAAGTAGCACGCAATCTAAGCCAGCTGTCTCCTCTCTCTCAGAGTCAGCCTACCCGGATAATCGATTTTTTTTTTGCTGGATAATCGAATTACGGATAAACGGGCCCAGGATAATTAAACCCCCGCCCGAGCAGAAGAAAGTAACAGTCGCATAACAAAATGCGTTATTTTGGCAAAATAACTGAATAATGAAATCAGTTATTTTAATGTTATTAACATAACATATTCTGTTATAAACTTGCGTGTCATAAGCGGCAAAATAACAAATATCATAACAAAAAAATGTTCCTGGAAGACCAATTTAATAACATGTTTTGTTTGTGTCAATAACAACTTAATTACAATGAATTTAGAAAATATTTCAATAACAAATTTTGATCTTCAAAAGTTATTGATAACAAACCAAAAGCAAAATTTTTTGGATAGAGTTATCCTTATTGCGAATAATAACATATGAGTCTAACTGTTTCCGAGGAACTACTAATCCACCAACATTCTGAGATTTTATATGGCATGGATACGACTATATGTAACTGAATACAAAAAATAATAAAAAAAAAACAGGACATAATTTTCGAAGTGTTCATCAAATAATAAGCTGACAAGAATAATAATTAGAATTATTAGGTAATATGTACGGAATGCTGTAAAGAACGTAAATCTTCAATGTTGTAGTTACAATTTAAAAACTTGTTATTGTTGTGATATTGTTTATCAAATATTTGTACACTCTCAATATCATAATAATAACTTAGTTTGCTCCATAACAAAACATGTTATTTAAATAATGTTTAATGGGTGCATATCAATAGCTGGATAATAACAAAATAAGATTGTCCAACAAAACATTTTTTGGAAAAGTTATTCCTTGATAAGTTAATAATAACAAAACAAGATATAAAAACAGGTTATGTTATTTGGTAGTTATTATTTTGCTATTCGCTTCTGCTCGGGCGGTTAATCGAGCACGACCAGTACTCATTACTGACTCCTCACTGCTCACTTTTCAATCCTCACAATCCTCATTGATTCACAGTCACTTTTTTCTTTTCAATACGCATTCCTGCTTACTTCTCACTCTCTCCTAATCCCGCACTCTTCACTGTTCCTTATTCCTTACAGTTCTCTTTTCACTCTTGATTGCTCACACATCACTTGTCTCTTCTCGAACCTTGCTTCTCACTCATCACTGCTTTATCATCAGTGCTCATTTTTCACTCCTCACTGGTCACTTGTAACACCTAACTCTTCATTGGTCAATCCTAACTTCTAATTGCTCCCTTCTCACTTCTCAGCCCTCATCATTTGTGGGACAATGTTCAACGCGTATAAATCAGAGGTTCCCATTGCTCATGTGTACATAAATGTGACAGCGAGCCTCCCATCAAATTATCTCCCAGCTCTTCAAAATCGCAGTGTGCTGCGCTGCTAGGAGACTAACGAAAATCGGGTGGGTGCGAGCTAGGCTCATAGCTCCCGGGGAGCTCGTCTCATGCGCTGCGTGAGCTGTTGGTATCTAAGGTGAAAAACAACTTCTTGTTAACGAAGAACCTCAACAACTTTTTTCCGTACACAACACAAGTGTCTGGTTGGTCTATGCGGTACGACTAGGGACTCTCAATGCAAAGGTTAAGGTTTCAATTCTCGTTCGTTTAGGAAGTTTTTGTCGTGAAATTTTCTAATTTAATCAGCGCATGAGACGAAGCTCATGAGACACATCTTCAGAAAAATGAGGCGCACAACTTTCAGTCTCAAAATGTACTGTGCTCCTGGGAGGTTGCTTGCAATGTGGATCCCGTACATGGGACTACAGCACGTGGTATAAATTGAACATGAGACGGCGCTGCAAAATCGAATGGGACAAATTAACTTGATGATGCTTTCATGAAGCTTCCGAACGAAACATACTAATCAAGAACGTTTTTTTGTTAATACAGGGTGTTAGGTTCATGAGAGCAAACTTTTTAACGGGTGATAGAGGACCATAAATGGTGAAAAAAAAAAATTGTTCTGCGCATATGGTCAAATCTCAACCGTTACGTAGTTATTGAACTCCTTACGTTTTTGACTCTTATTGCCTTAACTGGCTATAACTTTAAAATGGTCAAACTTATTGCAGTTTTTTACTCTTATTCGAAAGATTATTGAATTTTCTCTCAAATGGCATCTTTGAATCGATTGGTTTAGTTTAATAACTAAGTTTTCTAGAGCAAAATAGCATAAAATAGTGTGTTTTAATTAGTTTATGTTAATTATCTTTGAAACATGCTTAGTAAATCAAAATTCTCTCTTCAGCAAAGTTGTAGCCTCTGTTCCATTCTACAGTTCGTTCTTTGACATCAAACTTCTAACTCTTATCGTTTTCTTGCAATTTTGATTTACATGTGCTGCACAGTGGGCAAAAAAAGTGCTTACCATGGTGATTGCAAATTTATGATCTGAAATGCAACGTTTAAATCAAAATTGCAAGAAATCGATAAGAGATATAAGTTTGATGTCAAAGAACGAATTGTAGAGTGGAACAGGGGCCATAACTTTGCCGAAGAGAGAATTCTAATGTATTACGCATTTTTTTCAAAGATAATTGACAAAAACAAATTAAAACACGCTACTTTTGAGTTTTTTGCTTTAAAAAACATAGTTATTTAACTAAACCAATCGATCCAAATGTGCCATTTGATAGAAAATTCAATAATCTTTCGAATAAGGGTAAAAAAACTGCGATAAGTTTGACCATTTTAAAGTTATATCCAGTTTAGGCAATAAGAGTCAAAAACATGGGGAGTTCAATAACTACGCAATGGTTGAGATTTGACCATATGCGTAGAACAATTTTTTTCACCATTTATGGTCCTCTATCACCCTTTAAAAAGTTTGCACTTAGGAATCTAACACCCTGTAAAATAAACCGTTTGGTGATACAAAGCCAAAACCGTCAACTACTAACATGGGTCAATTATACTGAACACGGCAGAACAGTTCAGAGATGACACTGACCACCTTCCTACCTTATATCGGAAGCATGGCAAGCATGAACCGTGAATGGATACGCTAAGTAGCGTGTCGACAACGGCGCAACGTGCTTTTTGCTTCTACACCAGCTTGAACCAGTGCAGACAGCAGAGCAGCAACGGCCACACATGGAAACACGACATGGTTAAAGCTGCTCGAATTATTTTCACCTTTATGGCTACATAAATATAATACGCGTGTATCACCACAACCGTTTGAATTTGAGCCCCGGCAGTGCGGCGATTAAATTTTGCGTGCAACAGTTGGCGGGCGATATGAGGCGGAGAACCAATTAAAAGTTTTCCACTACACTGAACGACTGCATTTGATGATTGTGAGGTGAAACAGTAACAGATGGAATTAAAATAAATGTAGTAGAAACAACATTTATAGTACAAGTAGTAATAAAAGTAGAACCAGCAGCAGTATTAGTAGAAGTAATATAATTAGCAAAAAAAGCACAAATAGAATAAGAAGTAGTAGATGCAAAAGAAGTAAAGAAATGTAAAGAAATAAAGTAGAAGTAGGAGGTGATGTGGAAGTGGAATTAGAAGTAATAGTAGATGAGAGAAGTAACACTAGAAATAGTAGTAGATGTGAAGATAGCAATAATGGTGATACAGTGGACGCATGATCGGCGCAAACCGGTATCGAAAGGCATTCGGTAAGTACAATCTAAACATGTTATCGAACGTCGACTGTAGCAGCACTGAACTTGTACATTTGTTCAACTTTGAAAGTTTTACAACCAGTGTTATGGAATATTCCCATGTGCACTCCAACGGCGATTACCTTTTGAAATTCAGAGCCTGCATTCAATCCTTGAAACTTGACAAAAATGCTCTCATTGTTAAAAAATAAACACAGAATGTAAATTGCTTATTGCAATGCTTTCCAACATCTACACTTCGAGCACCATTCAAGTTCATTTAACAGAAAATTCGAAAACAATAGAGCAATTTATTTACTTTTTGTAGGCGCTTTGCAAGTACCTCCCCGTTATTTTTCAACCATAAACAAGTTTTATTTATCTTCAGTTGGTACAAAAATAGCCATGATACGTATCGGTACCACCGAATGAATGAGACGCTGACAGTGAACCAAACTAGCCTTGATGGCAGAAAATTTGCGGTTTCGCGTACCATCTCTGTCGTCAGTCGGTGGTGCAATCGCTAGCAATAGGAAACTTTTTCTCGGAATTCGCGAAATGCATTATTTACATTAGTGTAATAAGTTGCATCAGTTCCGTATTCTCTTTCATCATTATTCATGGCGGGAAAAAAACTTTTCACTGTTCTCAGGCTAAAGCTGTAGCGGTGGTGTAGGATTGCATCTTTCGAAACAGATGCCAACATTCAATAAATAAATATTAACAAACACTTCTATCTATCTATCCTTAAAATATGAAAAAAATCTATGAACACGTTTTTGAAATAAAATCTACTTTCAATGTACTTTGTAACTGTTTTAGGGTCCTCTTAGTGTTTTCTCCTTCAGAAATCCCTGAAGGAGTTCTTTAAAAAATCCCTGGAGGAATCTCTGGAAGAAATCCCGGAGGAACGTCTGGACAAATTCCTGGTGGAATACTTTGAGGAAATTGAAGAGAAAACCCTGGAGCAATTCCTGAACAATTCCCTAGAGGAATTCTGGGAGGAATTTTCTGGAGGAATTCTCGGAGCAATCCCTGGGTGAATTGCTAGATGAACTTCTGGAGGAATTCCAGGAAGAATTCCTGAAACAATTTTTGAAAAAGTCTCTGGAAGAATCCTTGGAGAAATTCCTGCATAAATTCCCGGAGGAAATCATAAGGGGATTCTTGTAATCCCTGCAAAAAAAATCTGGAGGATTTCCTGAAGAAACTCCTGGATGAATTACTGTACGAATTTCGGAGCGAATTTCTGGAGGAAGTTCTTAAAACATTCCTGAAGATATCCCTGACGAAATTCCTGGAGAAATCTCTGGAGGAGATCTTGGAGATCCAGATCCCTAGAGGAACTCTTGGGATGTTTTCTGGATGAATTCCGGGAGGAATTCCTGGGGAAATTTGTGATGGAATCGCTGGAGAATTTCTTAGAGAATTTACTGGAGAAATTTCTGGCGAAATTCCTGGAGGAATTCCTGGAAGAATTCCTAGAAGGATATCGAAAGGTAATTCCTCGATAAATACTTGGAAAAATTCTTAAGGGAATCAATTCCTGAGAAATTCCTGGAGGATTTCCTGATGGAATGCTTGAAGAAATTCCTGGAGGAATCCATATAGAAATCTCAATACAAATCTCTGGAGGTATTCTGAGCGCAATCCCTAAAGGTTTTCCTAAAGGAATTCCTAGAAAAATGCCTGGAGCAGTTTCTGAAAGAATTACTGGAAACATGCCTGTAGGAATCCCTGAAGGAATCTGTAGATAAATTCTTGAAGGAAACTATATAGGAATTCGTGGAGGAACCCCTGCATAAATTCTCGGAGGAATCCATAGAATAACTATTGCAGAATTCCTTAAATAATCCCTGAAAGAATTCTAAGAGAAATCCCTAGAGAAACCGAGAAATTTCTTGAAGATTCACTGGCATTTTAAAGAGGAATCCCTGGATGAATTCTTTGAACCCCTGTAGATATTTCTGGAGTAAGGCCTGTAGGAATTCCTGGAGAAATCTCTAGAAGATCTTCTAGAGGAATCTCTATTGGAATTCCTTAAGGAGGAATCCCTGCAAATATTGCCTTAATAGTTCATGGAGAATTCTTAAATTCGCGGAGGAATTCCTAGAGAAATTTCTGGAAGTATCCCAGGAAGAATTCATGAGGGAATTCTAAGAGAAGTTTCCGAAGAATTCCAAGAAGGAGGAACTGAATAAATCACAGAAGGAATTCTCGGAGAAACCCTGATGGAATCCCTAAAAGAGTTCGCAAAGGTACTCCTGTAGGCATCCCTATAGCAGTTCCTGGAAGAATTCCTGGAGAAACCCCAGGAGGAATCCTTTAAGCAATCCCTAAAGCAATTTTTAAGGGAAATTCGAAACAGTTCATGGAGGAAGTCATGTAGTAATTATTCCTGGTGCAGTTCTTGAATGAATTCCAGGAGGAATATCTAAAGAACTCCCAGCAAGAGGGGAATCCTTGGAGGAATTCGTCAAAATAATTCCTGATGTTGTTCTTAAAAAAAATACAGAAGGAATTCTTGAGTGAATCTCTGGAGGAATTCTTGAATAAATACTTGGAGAAATTTCTTGAGGGATACCGGAAGCAATACCATGACAAAATCCTAAGGAAATCCTAGGATAGCTTTCTTAACGAAGAAATACCTCGAAAAGGAATCCATGTCTGCAGTGATTTTTGGACGAACCATTAAAGGAATCCTTAGATGAAGTTCTAGGGATTTTTTGTATATTTTTTTAAGGAATACTTGAATTTATTTTCTAATAATTTCTGGTAAAATTTTGTGGAAAATAATCCTGGAAGAAACTCTTACAAAAATTTCGAATAATTCCAAATGGAATTATTTTTACAATCTCTATTCTCGAAAAAATATATGAGGAAATTTGTGGATTAATCTCAGAAGAATACCTACAGAAAATCCTAAAAGGATTTCTGGTGAAATTCCTGAAGGAATACACAAAAAAAAGCTCTGGCATAATCACTGGAGGTACCTCTAAATATATCCCAGGAGAAATTCCAGGAGGAATGGCTGATCCCTAGAGGAATTCTAGATGAACACTCTGTAGGAATCCATGATGCACCATGATGCACTGAAGAAAACTATGGAGAATTGCTGGAGGATTTCGTCAATGCAACCTTGCAGAAGTATGTAACTGTAAAAATTTCAGAAGGAATCGTGCGAGGAATATCCGGAAAAAGGCATGTTATTTTTCAATGAATAAGAATCATACAATTTCGAAATTCAACCAAGCTTCTTATTAGGTGTAAAATTCTATGATAAGATTGAAGTGGTACTCTTAGAAATTTAGATACTTAGTGAAATTACATGTGGTTTATGTGGAAACCAAGTTTGAAATTGGATGAAATCCTAAATAATTCGAATGGTTTATTTCTTCAGATTTTTTTTTTCTGGAACTCTTAATTATTGATAATCTTGACACGGCTCGAATTAAAAAAACCTGGCGGCCAGAGGGGGGCACCCTCTGGCTACTCTGATGGAGCTGGTGAGCTAGTTCCATGATAATTTCGCTTATATTTTTCAAATAACTCTTATGGATTTTAATTTTCTCAGCTATTTCTGAAAAGAAGATGTTCGCTGTTAGTTAAGCAAAGCTAAGGGAGCATCCATTAAGTACGTCACGCCAGAATTGAGATTTTTCGACCCCCCCGCCCCCCTTCGTACGGGTTTTTCCTATACTTAATACATTGCTTGTCACACTTTCACAAACCCCCCCTCCCCCTAGGACCGTGACATACATAGTGGATGGCCCCTAAGCACACATTTAAACATGTTCCATTCCCTTTGTCAATTAGTTTCACTGTTTCTGATGGTTCTGCGATTAAAAATGTCAATAGATATGAAATGCACTGAAGGGATGAAAGGGTACCCAACAGACAATTTATTTCCAGGGCAAGGAACTGTTAAGATGTCCTTGAGCTCCACAGCTTCGATACACACAAAAAACATCCACCCTTTGACGATCAAATGGAACGAAACGGAAATATATCGATAGGACGTCATAGAGATACGGACTCCTTTCACTATGGAAACAAACTTTGTAGCAGCAGATACAACCGTGTTGGGGATGTGTCTGTCTTTCTCGTGCTGATAGTAATTAAAAAAGTTTTCCGATAAAATGGTTCGCGGTAGGAAGAAAAAAAATATGGTCGCAATAATATTGATTCTGCAGGGGGAGAAGCGAATATCGGATACCAGTGAAGTGCAAGAGTGGCGCGGCTTCCATGAAAATGATTGCAACAAAATTTGTTTTTCCATATACTAACAATTTCATAGCATTTTAGGGAGCATCCATAAATGACGTAGCTTTCCAGGGGGGAGGGGGGAGTCTGGGATTATGTGACGAGTCTTGTATTAGGTATGGGAAAATATGCTACCAGGGGTGAGAAAAAAAATCGCTTCGTAATTTAAGGGCGCTCCCTTATCAACTATTCAAATACACGATGCTCAAAACTAGACTAGCAATTTAGTAAACACTTTGGTTCGAATAATATTCGTCATACACTTAGGGTTTTACAGGTTTTTTTTTCACACGGATTGGTGAATTAACATGGTTTTTCAACTTTCTCGCGAGCTAAACAAAATCTTCCTTAGATCTACAATCGTATTCAATGAATTGTTGTTACATTACTGATACGGTGTAATTTCCCACAGATCCACAGATGAGTAGTTTTCGTAAATTTTGACAGGTTGTCAGTGACAAAAAATATTTTCGAAAAAAGTGAGTACCGCTAAATTTCCCACCAAATTAAAGCCAAGGGTCTTTAAAAAAGACACGGACACGTTCAATGCTTCCAGTGAGCTTAGGGGCCGTTCATAAACCACGTAGACTTTTTGGGGGGAGGGGGGGTCTGACCAAAGTCTATGCTCCATACAAATTTCAAAATTTTTGTATGGACAAAAGTCTACGAGGGGGGAGGGGGGTGGGGGAGGTCTGAGATGGCCAAATTTTGGTCTACGTGGTTTATGAACAGCCCCTTATTCGCTCTTTGAAGGAAGCACGACACTATACAACGGGCTAGCATGCAACGCCGAAAACTTTTCCTGACAGCTGCGGTTGGAATCGAACCCTCGCTCCTCAGCACGATGTGTCTTAATGCATGGTGACACTAGTCGCACGGCCACGAAGCTTCCCAAGTAATTACAAGCATTATATCATATCATTAATTCAATCGTATTATAGTTTAGCCAATGCAAGATAACTTCTATTCTACATCTGTCAAGTAATGAAGCGTTTAATCTACACTCCCGTTCAAAAGTTTGGGATCACCCCCTAAAAACATGTCATTTTTTTAGGCCCATATCTCCGCCAATTTGCGTCCGATTTCAAAACCCTAGGTTTCATTCAAAAGATAATAAGTCAAAGAAACTTTGAACATGATTTAAAAGAAACTTTTTCAAAAAGTTTTGCATGTAAACTTAACCCAAAGTTGCTAAATTTTCTAAAAAATGAATAGGGGGATTCACTTAACCGCGTAAACTGATTAAACTGATTAAACGTCGCGTTCACCAAGGCAATCATTGATTATTTCATTCGCAATATCATGAAACATTTCAAATAAGCAGAAAATCATGGCTTACGCAGCATTTTAATCTGTTTAGTGAGTACCCCTAATATAAACTTACGGCAGTGTCGCTGGAAGTTGGGTCGACCAAATTTAAAGATGAGAGCGGTAATATGACCCATTTTCTATTAGATTTCAACTGCTTTTTACAGAACTTAGCTAAAAAATCTAGAAAAAAAGTTATTAAGAAAATTAATCCTTGATGTCATCGACCAAAAGTTTGGGGTCACCCCTCATTATGATGTATCGGCCAAAAGTTTGGGGTCACTATCGTAAAACATGGAAAAGTGATTTGGTGATATCTTCGTCATCTATAGTTCAATTTTAATTATTTTTGTCTCATTTCAAAGATAATTAACTAAATTACGTTTGATGTCTTCAACTTAACGTATTTAACGATTTTTGTATATAAAAATGTTATGTAAAGTTAGCACATTTTACCACGCTTCAAAAAATGAGGCAACTTGACGTTAAGTTTAAGTATGTAAATTTCAACAAATGTGTGTGGTTCAATGTCTATGCAGTAAGTATCATTCATTTTGTTCCAAATAAGCCAAGAAGAATTAAAATTGAATGAAAGATGACAAAGATATCAACAAATCACTTTTCCATGTTTTACGATAGTGACCCCACACTTTTGGCCGATACATCATATTGAGGGGTGACCCCAAACTTTTGGTCGATGACATCAAGGATTAATTTTCTTAATAACTTTTTTTTTTCTAGATTTTTTAGCTAAGTTCTGTAAAAAGCAGTTGAAATCTAATAGAAAATGGGTCATATTACCGCTCTCATCTTAAAATTTGGTCGACCCAACTTCCAGCGACACTGCCGTAAGTTTATATTCATTTTTTAGAAAATTTGGCAACTTTCGGTTAAGTTTACATACAAATTTTTTTGAAAAAGTTTCTTTTAAATCATGTTCAAAGTTTCTTTGACTTATTATCTTTTGAATGAAACCTAGGGTTTTGAAATCAGACGCAAATTGGCGGAGATATGGGCCTAAAAAAAATGACATGTTTTTGAGGGGGTGACCCCAAACTTTTGAACGGGAGTGTATATTATGAAAGCATTGAAGCATTATGGGATTTTGACAGTTCGGTATAGTTCTATAGGACCGTTGTTTAACCGTTATGTGTCCGACAATTTTTTTGCTTTTTTCTACACCGTGCTTTTTAAATGGGCGCTGGGTACCCGGGTACCCTGTCGGCCACATAAGGGTTAATGCTACATTGCATTACCATGTTAAAAGCTTAAGGCAATCAATAATGCGAACATTTATTACTTTATATATGCCTTTACTAAAGCTTCCATCGTTGTAAGCCGAAAAAACTTTGAGTTTGAAAAAAACTGTTAAACATTTTTAGAAACAAAACCATTCAAAAGAAAAAAAAACAAACCCAAATTTTCATGAATTGCTGCGTAGCACTTAGATGATCATGCTCAGATGTTGCTGTTTAAAAATTTATATAATGTGTTTTATTTTATGGTTTTCGGTTGGGACATGAAAGCATTCAGATGACGAGGGAACAACAATTATGTGGGGTATTGCTTTCCTTATTTAACATAGTGTCCCGATTTCATAAAAGAAAGAATTAAAGCGCTGTTTGCATTGTTTCTTATTTATTGTTTTTTTTTTTGTAGAAGTGAGCACGTATAGAAAAAAGAACAGAATCAACACAGACGAATTTATATCTTTATATTATCTTCGTTTGTGGAATCAATCGGTTCTGTAATCACTTGTTTTCGAATGAATTTGGGAGAGTAAGATGAGCAAGATAACTCGATAACTGATGGCATTCAGATCCCAGAACAATTTTTAAGAGATACTGAAAACACAACTCAATAATAAGGCACGAGCTGGGTATATGTACGTTACTTTATGTTGCACATTTTTGCAGGTGCAAAATACATGGTTAGCGCGTCCGAGTCTCATCGTGGTCCAGTTTCAGCAGTCTAGGTTCAATTCCCGAAATAGAATAAAAAACATCAGATTCGGAACAGGTATGAGAAGATAAAAATAGATAGATTTTTTTTTGTTGACATGATGCCTTAAGAATGCAATCTATACGATTTCATTGCATTAGTTATATGGTACAAGCATTTTATATATTTTAGCAATCACCACAGTAAAGCATGCTTTACGTCAACAATAGTAGCGCCACTTTCGACTTTAAACCTACTAGATTGGTACCTTTATGACAAAACAACTTTATATCTGTTTCTAGGACCACCAAGAACTTTCTCGAGTAAGGACGAGTAAAAATCTAAAACCATAATCAGTGATTTTTTACATTACTGATACGGTGGACATCCTACAGATCCATGGAGCATAGTTCTGTGGAGAAGTAGTTTTTAAAGATGTTGTTTCAGCACAATGCTCGATGGACCTGCAAGATGTTGCACCGTATCAGTAATGTAACTGTCGGAGGCTCCCTTCGTCCAAGCCCCAACATCGACTGGGAGTGTGGTTTGCCCTCGGAAGGACCGGTATGTAATTCCCACAGGGAAAAAGAGGGGGGGGGGGTGTCCTATCCATCTTGCCATCGTGTCTCCTTAGCACCGGCATAATTATCGCCGAACAGATACACTTTCTTCCACTAATGGTATTTTATTATTAAACAATTCCATATTACGATTAAACAACCATTTTACACAGAACATTTATTGATTAGTCTATATACAAAATTTACATTCAGATAGGGCTATGCAAGGGTCTCCGACGACCACTAGCTCCGAGTGGAATTATGCAACTAACTATAAACAGCTGTTTCGGAAATTCCCCTTGTACCATATTCGACTAATGAGTCATCCATAACGTCATCGATGCTTATATCTCCTCTCATTATTCGATATTCGGCTGTAATGGTATCCAGGGTTGAATCCTTGGGTGGATGATCTTACTCCCGAACATCCTCACCCACCCAGAAATGTCCCACATTTCTGAAAGTTCCCATCGTTAGCCCAAACGCTGCGAATGACTGGAGTGCTTGATATCGGTATGGATTGGCTCACCCATCATTGAACAGTGGATCAATTAACCGTGACCAAATTAACAGCTAAACCCTTAATTGAAAGCAATCCACTGATGTGTGCAGGGGTGAGTGGCCCAAACAATGCCTTAGCTAAATAAAGCTTTATAGACTCTTGAACACTTCGTGAGAATCTCCTTGATCCTTATTCGCCCTGTCCATCTAAATAGGATGGTCACCTCTGAATATGCGCTGCAAACCGCCTTGAATCCAGTCTGCACTGTTTTTTGTCTTTAATCGAGATTTTCAACCCAGGGCTTGTTGATCTCGTGACCCACGCCTCGGTGACCTAGGCGTAATAATGGCATGCATTTACCATCACACCAGGTGCCGAAATAGAGCCGTCACCTGCCCCGTACATTGCTAAGGACCTCTTCCCATCCACGGGCTTGAATCCCAGTAGTCTACGCCACTTCTACGTCAGTTGTTCGATATAAGGGTTGAGTTGAGTTCGATCGCCTGGCACCGACATGACCTCCTACTCCGAACTCATAGGCCATCTCTTGTTTACATCCTGCAGTAGCCACTCCTCGAGTCCATACACCCCTCCTCAGTAGTTCCGGCCAAGCATGTCTTTGCATATCCTCTGGACAAGATTCTCCGGAGTCGTGTCCCCACCACATTATCACACATAGAGTGAAAACGCAGGCAGACAAGCAAAACGGTATCGACCGTTTCCTCTATACCTGTACATATGTATGTACCGGACATTCTGAAAAACCTTCTAGATGACAACGGTGCCACAGTGTTCGAAATCGATGATTTTGCGATCAAAATTAAATAACTTTTTTATTTGAGGTTGGTTCTAGAGGTTTGGCGTGTTCTACAAAGTTTTTCTGCATGTTAAAAGGCGTCTTTTGATAAAATGTAACAAATGATTAATCCCCCTAGAAGTGAGATATAATTTTAATTTTTTTTCAAAATATTTTTTGCGCAGTTTAACATCTTCGGCAAAGTAGTAGCATAGAATAAGAGAAAAAAAATCGTAGAACATGTCAAAGCTCCACCTCTTACGGTTTTTAAGATATGGAGCGTTTTGTGCGAAGTACCCCTAAAACTAGTTTTTTTCAATATAGCTTCAACAGATTTAATCCTACAGTTTTGTGACCTTCTACAAGCTTGTTCAAAATACACATTTCTTCCGAAGATGTCAAGACATTATATCTTGAAACAAAAAAGTTATAGGCAAAATTATCATATTTTAAAGTGTACTTTCACCTTAAGTAACTATTTCCGGCGCAAAATGGCGCAATTGGCTCAGTCGGTAGTTGAAAGATTGGACTGTTTACTATCACTTGAGGGTGGAAACTCTCGTGGGCAATAGTGGGAAAGGTGGTTTAAATACAAGGCAAACACTTATTATTTTGCCTTTAATACAAAAAAAATTAGAAGTAATTTTTACTGCACTGTGTTTCTTCCGGCAATATCTTTACAACATTTTTGCAGAAAACAGTGAGATTTTATCACTTAAAATTGAAAAAAAAAATCTGTAGAAAGTATTGATATAACCCAAGAGTTATGACTAAAGCTAGTTCTACATAAAAGTATTTAATTTCTTCAAACTGATGACATCATATCTATGCCCAAACGATTGACTACCTACCCAGTAGTCATAAAAATTAATTGATTAGAATTGGTTAAAATATTAAATGCGTTTTGATAAATACCTTCTCAGTTCTAATTAAGGTAGGTGAAATTTTACATTCTTCAATACATATTTTGACGATTTTCTGGTAAAAAAAAAGTAAATCTTTTGTATCAAATGATCAATTTGATTTAAAATTTTATTTTCAACCCGATTTTCGTAAAAAGTACTGTTGAAAATATGAAAAATACTTCAATTAGCACATGATACAGACGATGGGACGTCAAAACATGTAGTTGGTTAACGTCCAGAGATTAAAAATAATGTTTGAAATAAAAAAAAATATCACATTATTTATCGGCACACCCTGTATTTTATTGATTTATATCTGATATATTTCAATTGCTTGAAATTCAAACTCGTGGATTACCGAAAAAGCTGTTAATCTGCTATCGGACGAACCAAAACTTCTTCCGATATTTTCCGATACTGATTCCGTAATTGAAATGTCATCAACAAATATAAATACATGAAAAAATAATAAAAAAAAATCCACATCTTGAACTGTTTAATATTTCCTTTTTCCTATTCCTAGCGCTACATAATTTGAATAATGCCCAAAAAAAACTTCAAATAGTTAATTTTAAAGTAATTTTATTAGAAATTGCCTGACCATCTGATAGTAATCAATATGAATTCAAAATCATCAATAAAATATTCTGTTTGGTAAAAACAATGCTCAAAAACGCACCTTTGGTGTAAAGTGACGCTAACACTAGTTTACAGCATTTTTGAACTCGGTAAGTTGATGATCATTTTTGGTGTAGAATCATGCCCTGAGTTCGAAAACGTGAAGGAAAAAAAATACAGTAGAGCGGAAATATTTTCGACTTTCCATACAAGGTTGATGATTTAAAATCGATTTTTGTTCTATTTTTAAGCAAAGTCGCTCACTTCACACATCTCATTCTCCGTAATCAAAGCTCCGATTGAGCTGAATTTTTTACTGTAACTCGCCGGGAGCAGGCCATTAGGCCGAATGCCGTTAGGCCGAAGGCCATTAGGCCGAATGCCGTTAGGCCGAAAGGGTCGTTAGGCCGAAAGGGTTGTTAGGCCGAAAGAGCCGTTAGGCCGAATAGGTTGTCATTATATGTGTCTACTGATGATACCATTTTATACTGCACAAAACGAAATAAACATGAAAAAAGTCGACATGATTGGGGAACTGTGGGGGAAATCAATTTGGGAGGCGAAGTAGAAAAGATTTATAATACAGCATCATGAAAAAGCTTATTTTTAGTCAGAAACAAAGAGTTCTGGTGAACGGGCACAACCAAAGCTATTGACAGGATAAAGATATTCAATACAGTAACATTGTCAACATAATTATACTACTTGCAAATGAATGTAATACAAATCAAAAAAGCTATTATACCTAACCTAAAAGCATCAACATCATCGTTCTTATCATTCTACCATGAGCAGGATACAAAAAAGAAAACAGCGCAAAGGAAACCAGTTCAATATAGTAAAACAGAATACAATTAGGCGCTGTTCAAAGTGTAAGTTCAGCTGCCATTGGAATCGCTTACGTAGTGCCCTAGTGGACAAAAAAAGCTGTAAGCATAAGTGGTGAAGAATTAATATAGCATTTCAGCTCTTAAATTTATCATTGGGGATTTGTCCTTCTTTTAAACATAGGCTGTTCTTTGTAGTTTTAATGTTCTACTCACTATGAGCATTACAGCAATTAAATTTTTCTTAGGAGATTTTTCCTTCTTTTGAAAATAGGCTGTTCTTTCTAGTTTAACTATTCTACTTATTATAAGTATTTCATAAGAGTATTTCCTTCTTCTGTACATAGGCTTTTCTTCTAGTCTAACAGTTATACTCACTATAAGCATTGCAACTTTTAAATCTTTCATCGGAGATTTTTTCTTCTTCTAAACATAGGCTGTTCTCTCTAGTTTTAGTGTTCTACTCGATATGAGCATCACATCAATTAATTTTTTTATCAGAGATTTTTCCTTCTTTTGAAAATAGGCTGTTCTTTCTAGTTTAACTATTCTAATCATTATAAGTATTACAGCCCTTATTTTTTTTTACTTATTCGTTTATTTGGAAGGCTCGGGCGCCACATGGGCATAACTGAGCCGAAATCTTTTGCTTTTATAATGATTTTACATTTTACAATTTAGCCCTTAATTTTTGCATGAGAGTTTTTCCTTCTTCTGTTCATAGGCTTTTCTTCTAGCCTAACTGTTATACTCACTATGAACGTAACAGCTATTAAATTTTTCATCGGAAAGTTTTCCTTCTTTTGAAAATAGGCTGTTCTTTTTTCCTTATAAAGATTACAGCCATTAACTTTTTCATCAGAGTTTTTCCTTCTTCGGGACATAAGCTGTTTTACTCATATTCGTATTATAGCTATCAACTTTATCATCTGAAATTTTACTTCTTCTAAACTCATTCTAGTTTAACTGTTCTGTTACACGGCGGTAGTCTACTGCTGCTTTTTCTAGTTTAAATGTTTTACTCATTATGAGGATTACAGCCCTCAACGGAGTTTTTCCTTCTTCTGAACATAGGGTGTTTTTTTCATAATATTACTTTTATACACACAATAAGCATAACGGCTAACAACTTTTTCATCTAAGATTTTTCCTTCTTTTAAACATAGGCTGTTCTTTCTAAGTTTTAGAGAACTTGATTCAGTTGCCTTAATCTTGTTAATCATGTTCGTACTGGAACTCTGAATTTGTTCCCGGTGTAACTATAATTTAGACTTTAAAACGCGAAAAACTATTAGTAGGAGTACTCACTAAACAGATTTTTTTACTGCGTAAGTCATGATTTTCTGCTTATTTGAAATGTTTCATGATTTTGCGAATGAAATAATCAAAGATTGCCTTGGTGATCGCGACGTTTAATCAGTTTAATCAGTTTACGCTGTTAAGTGAATCCCCCTAGTGTGTTTATTTAATTAACCATTCAAAGCCAACCAAAATTTCAAGGTCGAAGACCGTTTCCCTCAAACATTACATGTTTCTTACCATCCAGTTGCCTAAGCAAACCGTTTAACCAGACCAGTTCGGCCTAACGACCCTTATTTCGGCCTAACGGCATTCGGCCTAACGACATTCGGCCTAACGGCATTCGGCCTAACGGCTTTCGGCCTAACGGGGTAGAACCATTTCTTCATATTTTTTTGGAAATTTTGCTAAAAATTAAGGAGATTGTCCCAAAAACTCGCCAATATCTTGAATTTCATCAATCTGATGCAAAACCTGCATTAAGATGATCGAATGGTATTATATTCAGCTTTTAATTTATGGAGAAAGATTTGAAATTGGTTGAACAAAACGCAAGATATTGAAATTTTAGTAAATTCCATATTTTTAAAAATTGTTAAACTCGATATTGAGCCCAAACTTAAAAACTGCCCTACCTAAAATTTTTTGAAGCGCGGTTTCGAAATCAGCGCTAAATTGTGCTTCAAAAATTTTGGTCGTTGACAGAAGTTCACGACTTTCGTTTTATTTTGTAAACTAGTGTAATTAAAGTAAATAAATAAATAATACTTAAAAATATTGCCGGAAATTACGCAATGCAGTAAAAATTGCTGCGGGCTCCTAAATTATTAATTTTTATTTATTTTTCTTGTATTAAAGGCAGAATAATTAGTTTTGCCATGTATTTAAACCACCTCCCCCACTATTGCCCACGAGAGTTTCCACCCTCAAGCTATAGTAAACAGTCCAATCTTTCAACTACCGACTGAGCCGTCTGCGCCATTTTGCAGCGGAAATAGTTACTTAAGGTGAAAATGCACCTTCAAATATGATAAATTTACCTATAACTTTTTTGTTTTAAGATATAATGACTTGACATCTTCGGAAGAAATTTGTATTTTGGCGTCCTGAACAAGTTTATAGAAGGTCACAAAACTGCAGAATTTTATCTGTTGAAGCTACACTGAAAAAAACTAATTTTAGGGGTGCTTCGCACAAAACGCGCCATATCTCGAAAACCGTAAGAGGTGGAGCTTTGACATGTTCTACGAATTTTTTCTCTTATTATATGCTACTACTTTGCCGCAAACGTCAACCTGCGAAAAAAATATTTTGAAAAAATTAAAATTTTATCTCACTTCTAGGGGCATTAATCATTTATTACATTTTATCAAAAGACGCCTTTTAACATGCAGAAAAACTTTGTAGAACACGCCAAACCTCTAGAACCAACCTCAAATAAGAAAGTTATTTAATTTTGATCGCAAAATCATCGATTTCGAACACTGTGCGGTGTAGGGGATTTTTTTTTTAATTATCGTACAAATTGGGTCGAAAGGTATCAGATGTTCATGAAACTTATTCCACAGGCAGGGCTCATGGATATATGGACAAAAAAAAAATTAAGAAAAATTCAGGGTCGCCTATTTTTCCGGAAAACTTAGGTGGATTTTTTTTGTTTTCCCCTGACATTACTTACTTTTTAAATTCATAACTCAAGAACGAAGCATCATAGAAACAACAAAACTGGCCATATCTAAAAAAAATTGGTCATAACTCAAAAACGAAAAAAAAAGTGCATTCCTAAAATTTCAGCGATTGAAGCTTATAAAAAAAACCTTCTCAAAATTATTTTTTTGAAATTTTTTTACGAGCATAGTTTTTCCGACTTTTCTTTACGAATTTTCTCAAATGTGGAACCTTTTGTGGGAAACTTTTTCCAGTTCATATTTTGTTTTTAGATTTCTGAGAAAATTTGCTTTTATTTAAAACAAAAACTTTGTTTCTACGATGCTTTATTCTAGAGTTATGATTTTTCATAGTGTCAGGGGAAAACAAAAAAAAATCCACCTAAGTTTTCCGAGAAATAGGCGACTTTGATTTTTTTTCATTTTTTTTTGTTAATATATCCATGAGCCCTGCCTGTGGCAAAAGTTTCATGAAAATCTGAGACTGTTCGGCCTAAACCCGTACGGTAATTATGTAGAGTATATGAACACTATTGATGTACCTTTTGATGATGAGCCTTCAGAAGAGGAAGGTCAATAAACATGGAAAACAAAAGAGGTAGTTAGGTGCTGCAGCCACAGTAAATTTTTACCAAATTTGATACAGAACTAGTTGATCAATTTATAGTAAAAATTTGAGAATATTTGATGCTTTTATCGAAAAGTTGCAGCTTGTTGAACATTTTTTGTAAAGTGAAAATGTTGCCTGTCCGATCATTTTGTCTATCCTCTGTAGTCTGTATGTCTTGTCTTAAATGTGATGTTGAACAAATAAATGTATGTAGGAACAGGCACGCTGAACGTGCATTATGACATTGTGGTGCGAAAATCCAAACATCATAGGAGGGTTAAGAAATGTCTCTTGAATCGTCAATCGTCTTGATACTTCTACAGTCAAGGATTCCTCCTATAAATTTCACCATAAATTGCGCCATGAGATCCTTTGGAAATTTCTTCTGGGATTCTTTCAGAACATCTGCCACGATTTATTTTTTCAGAAATTTCTCCATAAGTTTACTAATGAAATCATTCATGCTTTCTGAAATTCCTTCAATGGTTCCTTTTGAAATCCTTCCATGGTTTGTTTAAGATATTCCTTCAATTTTTTCAGAGACTTCTCTTTCCTTAGACGTTCTTCGATATATTTTTTTTAAACATTGCTGCAGTGGTTTCTTATGAAACTTTTTGAGGAAATTCTAAAAAAACTTGTATATTCTTCCAGGGATAACGTTAGGAAGTTCTCCAGGAATTCCATGGGAAATTCCTAACGACATTTCCCAGTAAATTCTTCAAATGATCCCCCAGAAATTCATAAGAAATTTATATACAGGTATCATAAGGGATTTCTCTGGATATTCCTCTATGTAGAAATTAATTCAGGATTTCCTGCAAGGATACCTCCAGCGATGCGAGATGAACTAGCCTAGGGCTAAAAATCTCGTTAATACAGCTAAAAAAAAAAACCTCCAGCGATTTCTCCACGTATTGTTTAAGGAATTTGTTTATGACGAAATGGATTATCCATGTGTTTAATGGGGATTTCTTCAGAAAATCTTCCAGATTTTTATTAGGGATTTCTCTTGGAATTCTTCGCAAATTTTATCATGAGATTCTTCTAAGAGTTTCATTAGTATTATCTCAAGAAGTTCCTTCATGTATCCATCGAATAATTCCTCCTGAGTTATCTTCTGGAGTTTTTCTTGAATTCCTTCAGATATTCCTCAAGAGTTTCAAGAACCTCTACAGATTACTACTGGAATTCAACCAGGGAACCTTTTAGAAAATCCTTAAGGATTTTATTCAGAGATTCAGACACACTCCTAACGCCTAGAACTTCTAAAAGAATCTCCAATAATTTTCACAACTAATAAACTTATTCCAGCAGAGATTTGCTTCTACTTTCACTTTTGACGAAATTTACGCAATCTTTTTCTTTTTATTCTTCTTTATGGCTCGACGTCCGCACTGGGAATTGGCCTGCCTCGCTTCAGCTTAGTGTTCTTTGAGAATTTCCACAGTTATTAATTGAAGGGCTTTCTTTGCCTACCATTGCATGAATTTTTGAGGCAAGTACAATGATACTCTATGTCCAGGGAGTCGAGAAAATTTTCCCGACCGGATCGGGAATCGAACCCACCGTCTCAGGATTGACGATCCGTTGCCTTAACCACTAGACTAACTGGAGAGCCCAACTCAATCTGAAATTTGAAATAATGACCGGTGGAACCAAGAGGTATTTTGACTATTTCTTGTATTTATTTTTTTCGAGAAAGTGTCAATTCATCATAACCTTTTCCAACGTTCAAAAAGTGCCAATTTCAAAATGACTTTTGAAGCATTATTATATTGTTGATACAAAGTTTCATTTGATTCGGTTTACTAGTTTTTGGAGATAAGACAGTACAAAAATTTCTTGTCTTGAAAATAAGGTTTTACGAAAGATCAATCGAGCTCAAATTTGCACCAATGATGCACATATCAGAGGTTGACAAACAGTCAAAATTTGAAAATGTTCGATGCTTTCTAAGAAAAGTTACAGCTTGTTGATCGTTTTGTGAGAGAAAAAAATTGGCCATCCCTTGTTTATTTGAACTGTAAAATGGATCACCGCTGAAAACGACGTAATGGAAAAAAATCAGTAAAAGCAAAAGGCACCAGAAGTGACTTGAATTACGTCAAAAGGCAGAATCAAGCAATAGAGAGGAACAAAAAGAAATTGAAAAAAATGAAAAAAACCTAAAACATGAAATATTGGAGTATAGTAAGTAACGTAATATGAACAAGACAAGAAACCCTGAAGAACCACAATTCCTGAATAAATATATTGTGACAGAAATTAATCATATAAAAAAACAAAAACAAAAAAAAAAAAGAAAAGTTGGCAAAAATATTAAAAAAAATATATTCAAAGAAGTAGGCATGATGAGCAAAATGACTGAAAACAACAAAAAGCAAGACAAGAAAGCTAAGAAGATAGAGAACGAAGCTTCTACTTTTCTGCTTTTCCTTTATCTTTTGTAGTTATGGTCAAGAATCACGATTTACGGCTTTCAGCTTCTTGGAATAAGATTCAAAAACTTCATAGCAGTATAAGTAACATGACTGTGTGTGAAGTTCATGCTAACACAATATTGATAGGAAGCAAAACAGAAATGATAATCAACCATCCCATTGAAGATCACCTGCAGCCAGTACACTGGCACAATTTCTTGTAAAGTGCATTCACGAATCGAGAGTTTATCCGTGTCAGGGCGAAATAAAAACTGCATGTGCAGCATACTTGCACGTGTTCCATTTCCTTCGACTATTCTTGCGGGAAGTAAACGATAAACCGAAGATGTCTGCCATACGCACGTGACCATCAAAAGGATGTCGGCTGAGAAAGCGACGACCGATGCTGCTTCTGTGTACTTACCTTCTCAAGGTAGGCAAAGTCGTGTTTATACTTTACCCAGGAAATAGAGAGCCCTTGGCTGCTGAAGCATCATCCACTACTGCTACGATAGGGATTTCTTCCGATGGCAAACAAAACAGCCCCGAAGGGTTTCTCTGGATTTAAATATATTGATTTCTGAACTGTTTTCAAATCACATACGTGTATTGACTAGGTAGTTTGACATCGAGATGTTTGTTTTCTTTTGATGGATGTTAAATATCGAGAAATCTTATTCCTGGTCTAAATATCTCACAATATGTTGATATATTTTACATCGAGATTCAATTGTTTAAGAATCCAGAACAGAAGTGGCGCTCACTGGCGAATTGTTTGTCCTCTTCTGTGTTGTCTACCTTGTTTTGCAGAGCTACCTTGGCGGAGCGCTGTCAAATCCGGCTTTGTGCTTATCGTGGTTGGCTGTAGTCGAAGTGTTATTCAATTTTTCTTTACATACACATTGTTTTCGTTGGCACAGTTCTTAGAGAGTAAATTTTCTACACATTCTTTGATCTAATGCAACCGACGTTAGTTATCGAAACGGCTGATCAATTGATGTGTAATTCCGACGGTTCCTAGTTAATGCGTGATATGAACTTTTCAAACATTTCTCTTCGTAATTGTTAGCTTTTACTTCTTTGAAAGAATGTTTATTGATTGTAAACTACTTTCACAATTAGTTTAAGAACTATTACCTAGTTTCTTACTCTACAGAAACTCTTATTTCTCGTTCTTGTTCCAACTTTTACTATCTTAAATCGTCGGTTATTTAGCACTAAAACTAATCACTTTGAAACTCGTTCTTCGATACAGTTTGAGATGTGTTTTGGCATATTTCTGTTTTGTTCACTAAAACTATTACAATTTAATATCACATTCATGAGGTTTTATTCGCTGCTTGTGTTTTGTATGTGTTTGTGTTCGTGTTCCTGTGTGTGTATGTGATGTGTTTACTGATCTTCGTCGATTCCAAACCTAGTTGCTCGATTTTCCTTGTAAAGAGACTGCTGTACTGCTACATAGTCTAAGGTAGGGATGTTAGCTATGTTATTACACAATCACAAAACTAGAACAAAAAAATAGGCGCCTATCGATCGGAAACGTTAGTGTGGTTGGGCGATAGCGATAGCGACAAATACTTTCTGTTTAGTACAGGACACTAGTTAGGAAGTAGCAAGACAGTATGTTGGACACGGCGATTACTAGCTGTTAGGACTAGAGTTAGTTAGGATGTTTTAGCTCTTCTTAAATGATTTGTACTACTGATGATTGAAGACAGGTATTGGTATACTGGATGCTACATTCAAATCTTATGTGTAGATGAAAACATATACTATTCGAAAAGTAAAAGCTCATTTCAGTTGCATTTCTTATTGCATTGCATTGCGTTCTCCTTTGCGTCCATTGTTTTCGATTCGAAAGTTTTGCCATTTTGCGATGTTCCTCGGAGAAAGTGGGCTCGAGCTTTCTGCGAAGAAAATAGTTGTTAGAGGGCGGTGTTCAGGTCACTGCTGCATATGGCAATTGTTTTTTTTAGCATGGAAATGTTTTTGTTGTGTTTGTCAAACTTGACTGATTCTGTATATTTATTCTCAGAACAAAACAAGCAAACAACGCAAGATCCACTGCGCATTAATGCAGCTGACTATAATTCAACAAATACAGACACTGCCCAGAATAATGCCAAAAAAGCTAAACTGAAGTGGGATTAAAAACAAATTTAAAAATTGTTGAAATCATATTGGTTTCATTTTAGCTAGTGTATAACTTTATTAATAGGCGTCGTATCACTTTGTGGTCTTCACCAATATTTTTTGGCATATAGTTCCTTGCAATAATACCAAAGGGTTTTATCATTAAGCGCCCCCTTAGGCTTAACCGATTTGACTCAAATTTTGAACATAGCTTCTGGGAGTCCAAAACAACCGATTCAGGAGGTAAGACTTGACATTTTTCATTTTTTTGTTTTTCATATACGTGTGGGCCACCCTAGTAAACATCTAACGTAAAGAGCTCATGAATCATAATATCATTGGCCTCCAACTGTGACCCGCAGCTTACCCGTACCAACCATGTCAATGACAATAAATGGAATAGAATAGCTTAATCATTACCGAAACCATCGGAAAGTGAAAGTAAATAATATAAAAAGAGACTTTCACTTTGAGTGTAATAACTTTCTCAGTCTTCATATGTTTTGCATGTATCTTTTTAAAATTGATTTTTGACTTTTAGCAACTCAAGCAGGAACTCACGACTCCTACTATGTCTCGAGTCTCACCGAGAGCACGAGTAACTTTTTCCCAAATTCCACTCTAATTTGTTCAGTCCAGCTTTTGAAATTAAGTAAAACTTCCACTCGGCTGGTTCCACTCCAAGCCGCAAAAATCGATAATTAATTAATTTGATTACTCTACATTATAATAAGATTCGTCCTCTCAAAATTTTTGACAGTATGCTTACCTATGAGGGGAGGTGAACAAGGTGATTGCAGTCGGTAAGATCTAAATTGGCTGGTTAGTGCGCCCGCTGAGCATTTATGAGCCACTACAGGCGTGCTTGAAGTGCTTCGAACAAGGACATAAAGAGGAATAAAGGCCCCGATAGAAGCAAAATCTGCAGAAAATTCGGAGTATAAGACCACATCGCCAGGGAGTGCAACTCTGCACCAAAATACCTGATTTGCATGGCAAACAAGAGCCACGCGACGGATGAGTTTAAATGTCCAGGCACGCGTGGAGGATGACATAGCCGACGATAGTGCAGGTTACACTTTTAAACCCGAACCACTGTGAGGCCGCACATCAGTTGCTGTGGCAGCCAGATATCACTCTAATATCGGACCCATATCGCATACCTCCCAACAGTCTCGACAATAAGAACTGGATAGTGGATAAGGGCTTGGATATGGCTAATCTGGCAGCGATCTGTACAACCGGTCGATTTCCGGTCCAGGAGATAATTTCCGCGCCGGACGAGGGCTTCGCAATAACGAAGATCAACGGGGTGTACTACTGCAGGTGAATCCTTATGGGGATTCCTCCAGCAATTTCACCGATGCCTCTAGGCAGGGATAAAAAAAATAGTTACTTTCAGTTATTTTTCCAAAAATTACTCAAACTATTTTTCAAGTTTTCCTATAAGGCTTCTTCTATGGATTTCTCGGGGATATGTCCAACATTTATTCGTTTTATTTCTATTGGAATATCTTTCGTAGCTTCTCTGGAATTCCTGCAGAGATTCTTCAAAAAATTCTTACTGGGAATCCTCCTGGAATTCATACTAGGATTCCTTAAGACATTTCCGCTAGGGTTCTCTCAGGAATTACTTCAGGTATCGCCCAGAACTTGAAGGAATCCGGAATTCCTTCGTGGATTTCTCCATTGAATTCATCTGGAATACTAACAGGTATTTCGTGCTTGATGAGTACGATTGGAATTTATTGAATCCGGGATGCTGGTTTTCTCGGTCTTGGGTAAATCAAAACAGCTAGTGTTGCTTTTCCCAACGTTTCGGCTTTTTTTTTCATTAAGCCGTTTTCAAGGGGAAACCACAAAAATAGGACAAATTAAAAATACGAATCGCACTGTTGAATACCTACTCAAACTACTAAAATGAAATGCCCATGTAGATTAATTAATTATATTTTAACAGCAAAAAATAGTATTTGATCTACTGTGCACACAGAACGCACACCACATGTACATAATAGGATTAGAAATGTAAATAAAATCAGTTGAAATCGTTACCCCGGCGTGTTTGCACACACAAATTGTTGCTCCCGGTCTTGTTCGGTTTGTGGTATCCGAAAGTATTAATTCGAGACGATTCAGTTTACTCGTCCGCCTGTGTAGTGCCTGGGTACCTGGGGAAGTGAATCTTGAAGTGGAATCGTGAAAGAATTCCATAACCCACTGCACAGTGGGAAAAAATATGTATAAAACGCGAATAAATTCTATATCTGTGCTTGGAGTGGATGGATTCGAATGAATTTTTGATACGTACTGCCAAAATCTCTACAGTTTCAGATAAGTAGGGTGTCATTCGCCGCACGATGCTGGAAATCGGTGTATCGGGCCCATTTTACCCCACTATCTCTCTTTTTCACTTTTTATTGAAAAATCCTGGAGTGCAAAATAAATTATTTATTTAATTCGTGTTTGTGTAAAAACTTCCGTAGTATCGAATGGAGCTGATTTGGCTCAACGCACGGCCTTAAAAATTGAAATATCTTTAAATAACCCCAATATTCCATATTTCTTTGAAATTTCACATTCATCTCCGCCCGGAGTAGAACGCAATCCTTAAGAGCAGGACCGACCCTATGTCAAATTGCTGATACTATGAAAGTTTTTACACAAATACGAGTTAAATAAGTAATTTAATTGGTTCGCCAATCTGAAATAAATGAGGATTTTCTTAAAATGGTGTGTGTGGGAGAGAGTGGGGTAAAACCAGCTAATTACACTGATTTCCAGCATCGTGCGGCGAATAACACCCTCCTTGTCTGAAACTGTAGAGATTTTGGCAGTTCATGTCAAAAATTCATTCGAATCCATCCACTCCGAGCAGAGATATAGAATTTATTCGCGTTTTATACATATTTTTTCCCACTGTGCGCTGGGAAAAGTGTCCCACGGAACATCAAAATAAGAAGAGTAGTTAAGTACTAAACACGCACTACAAATAACAAACCATTTTCCTACGCTGCCAACAATATTTTCAAAATGAATGCATGTATTGAAGGGCTACATAATACTGATTAAATTAAGCATACGATTTATAATATCGTTATTTTCGATTTGTTTTTATAAGCCTAGCAGTACGAGACTCTTATAAGATCACTGGTCGAGGGGCGCAATAGGAATCCGCTCAATAGGAGACTAAGGGCCGATTTCTTCACCTCGGCTTAACTCGTAAGCCAGGCTTACCCATATAGTTAAACCTAGCTTAACGCCTAAGCCAGGGTGAAGAAATCGGCACTAAGAGCTTATGGGATTCGGCTTTTTGGGGGTGTGGCCTATTATCTAACTTTATAAGTTATCGGGATTCTGAGACATGAGGTTTCGCAAATTTACTTGCTCACTAGCGCCGCCCAGTGGAGGAATTTCGAGCCACGCAACTCATCGTCAGTAAGTTATTGGCGTACCCAACAACTTTTCCGAAGAAACTATCCTTCCAAATTATCAGGGTCTTGAGCTGTCGCATATCGTAGCGTTTGCTTGACAACCACCTGATATAGTTCCTGTAGTGCAATTTAGCATCAAACTGTTGATGGCCCCTCTAGCGGCCAAGTTGCCAATTAATCATATGAACCAAAGTTCTGTTACGTTCTATATGTTTATGCAGATTTATGAGTGTAAATTAGCCAATTTGCCATGAAAACCCAATCCAATAGACAAATAGTGACTAAGCTAGAATAACTGTGTACATGCGCCACCATCCGACGACCCCCCGACATGGGCTGCGCACTTGAAACAGAAACACGAACAACAAATTTGCTTGCAAAAACAACAAGTGACAGCAACATTTCCGCCAACGAAAAGAACCTCGGTTTTGGAAAAGGCAGCTCGACGGACGGAAGCATTTGCCGAAACGCCATCAGAAAAGGGCGAAAAACAAAAAGTGTGCGAGTCAAATACAATACAGAAAGATCGGACAAGATCCCGTGAACAGCTGTCCAGACGAAAAAAGGTGATTAACTCCTCTAAACGGTGATTAAATCGTAAAACCCAATGTTGATCACATGTTTTATCCAGGATTCCGATCTCGTCGCGGAAATATTAGTGCATCCCTCAAAAACCGATAAATCCTTGGTAAAGGCAGTACAGCACGCTCGACAAACCTGACCGCAGCACCGTCACGAGCGTGCGACAGATATTGGATCTTATCAGAGGTAAGAAACGCTCCGGAACACACTAGATGTGAAGTCTAACCTCGAATTTAGCCCGACAGGTAAACGCTCGCATGCCTACATCACCTTGCCAAGTTACATTGGTAGAGGAAGGTTCTAAAATCACCCACGATCTCTTGGTACGGCTGTTTAGTCATTGTGGCATACAACACACGTAGGACCGCTGCTACGCATGCCCGGACCGGTGAAACCGATTGTGTCGTGATACCTCCCGTGTGCTTAAACGACGACTAAGACGACGGACTACTGCGAGAAAAGACCTTCCATCGGAAGTGAGTTGATCAAATCCCAACCTAAGGAACTTGTGCTAATACTACCGGGCTTTTGCAGGGTCTTTTTGTTCACTGGTTTCATTTCGCAGACAACGTTACACGCCGTGCCAAACGGCAGGTAGAGCACCATCAGCCGTGGCTAGTCGGCGCACAGCACCGCCCTGCAACCACGGGGAGGAGTCAGGTGGCACAACTCTGAAGACATGTCATCATCGAAAGCGAGTCGGGTGGAGGTCATGTCGCCGTTGGGCGACAGCGTAGCCCAAGTCAGCGCACTCTGGTCCGTGAGTAGAAATTAAGAAAAGCGATGTTTTAGCATAAGAAAGAAAGCTAGGCAGAGTAGGGCTAGTTTATGAATTGGTGTAATACATGGTTTGCTTATGAAACGATATTCTGGCTATTGGTTGGCGTTTGATTTTGTGCTAGCCGAGACGACTGTAAGCCACTTATTCTGCTTAGGTCGAACCTCCACAACAGTTCTAAATGGTAGATCTTATCAAGCCCTAAAACTTTGCCGAAGAAAGTATTGCGCTGACTCTTAATAAACCCGAGATAATAGGCCACACCCCCAAAAAGCCGAAATCCCATAAGCTCTTAGTCTCCTATAACGCTCACCCCTGTCTAGTAGGAGCTCGTTTAATAGGAATTCGTTTAGTAAGAGACTCGACTGTACTCTTCCGTTTTCTGAAATCCGTTTGCTCCGGCACGTAAGAAAAATATTCGAAATGTTTTTAATTCTACGATAGCTAAATAGCGTCCATAGAGTTAAATTTTGAATTTTTATCTGAAGTATTGTACCAAATGGATATACAATGGCTAAAATAAAACAATTTTAGTGATGGAATGATAAGAAATTTGCAAATAAGCTTAACTTGAGCTGATATCCTTCAAAATGATCGTTATATTACAGATCAACATCATAAAACGTAAATTTTGGACCAAATTTACCACAATAGGGACACAAGTACGTTTTAGAAATGAGAATGTTGTGAATCAACAAGATAAGATACAGCCATGTTTCTTTAAAACAACAAATCTTATTGAAACAGGTAAATGGACATTTTTGTTTAATTTTGTACAAAATAAAATGGCTTCGTACTCCACCAATACAGAGTCTCATATTTTTTTCTTCTGGTCATAGTTACTACTAGCAATGGTGAAGACAGGAACCTAATTTGTTTCAACTTTGAACCATTACTCGTACAAATGTGACGAAATACCAATGAAATGGCGTGCGTGCCAGCTGAAATGGACTTACGACACATAAGCGATCAGCAGAGAAGGATAAAGGACAATTTTTTCCAAAACATATGCTGCATTTGATCAGTGTTGTTTGCCTTTCAATAAATTTATTTACTTTGATAATCCTAATTTCAGATGTGAAATGAATTCAATTTGATTTTGCATGAGAACTTATTGGACACGGTGTACATTAGCGTGGTTCAAAAAATCGTTTTTGCTCCACACCGCTTATTCGATTCATACATAACCAGATTCTATGCCCTCTCCTAAAATTTGAACTGAATTGGTTGAAAATTGAGAGTGCACAAGCCCTTCAAAATTTGTATAGGAATTACTATGGGAAAACGACGTTTTCATTCATTTGACCGTAGCATTTCCCCAAGTGGCCAAGAGTGTTTGTGGACCCTTGGTACTCCTAGGCTACTCTATCAGCTACAACTTTGCCGAAGACCACATTCAAATCGGGCGCCTCATTCAATAGATATCGATTTTTATCCAATTGGAGAAACCTTAACAGTGATCGCTCAGCTTTCCAGCAGGCAACATTGCTGCACATGGCGCTAAAGATAGCACACAAAAATCATGGCTACTATGTTTCAATGCAAATTGCAGTGATGCCCATTGAACAGTGTAACCATCATGATCAAAGATTTTCATTCCGGATAAAAATCGATAACTAATTAATGAGGCGTCCGACTTGAATGTGGTATTCGGCAAAGTTGTAGCTGATAGAGTAGCCTAGGAATGCCAAAGGTCAACAAACACTCTTGGCCACTTGGGGAAATGCTACGGTCAGTTGAATGAAAAACGTCGTTTTTCCATAGTAATTTCCATACAAACTTTGAAGGGCTTGTGCACTCTCAGTTTTTAACCAAATCAGCTCAATTTTTGGGAGATGGCTTAGAATCTGGTTACGAATCGAATAAGCGGTATGGAGCAAAAACGATTTTTTGAACCACAGTGTACATACAGGGGCACGGTGTCAAAATTTCAATTATTATTGAACTTTCATGTACCTCGAATTTTTCTTCACAGAATGTCAGTATTTTTGCTATTTTGCATAAATGGAAAGTTTGAAAATATTCCATCGGGGAAATTTTGATTTATAGATGAGTTTTTGTATACTTTCCATACTTTACAATACATGATCGCAGCAGTCTGTGAGCGCGCGCGGACGTAAAATTTTTTCGCTGTCATTTCTGCATCCTTTTTTTCCAAAATTCGGTTGATTTCAAACTTTAATTTGATAATTAATTAGTGATTTAGCTAATTAAAATAGTGTAACATGTGACCACAAGTTTTTAACCAAAGTGTTCAAACAGCTGAAAAAATCGGTATCGTTTGGTTCGAATAAAAGTGTCCAAATTTCTTGTGAAAACCGTTCCATTTTGGGCCAAAATAACCATAGGGGTGGTGGGGGTAAAGTGGACAACCTAAGCATTTTGGTCGTTTCCCGCGGAAATGCGGCAAAATCCATCTGCTTTTCCGAGTAACATGGAAGGTAATTATATACTCCAGAAATCTGGTAAGGGGTTGCATTTAAAAAATATTGTTTTCTTTGATTATTTTATTCACCAAATGATGCATCAAAATAGCTTGAAAAAAATTGGTGGGGGTAAAATGGACAATGGATGGGGTAAAATGAACAAGTCGTTGAAAGTTATATAACAGCATATTGTTTCTATGTTTTTAAATACAAACTATCAAATTTCATACAATACCTTTATTTTGTTGTTTTCAAACTTTTAATACAAACTTAGAAACACACTTAAATAATTATTGTAAAAATAGAGTAAAAAACAAGCACTGTTTTGGATGAAAATTATATTTTGTTGATATAAAATATTTTTTTTTATAACTTTTTACTTCAATTATCTCACGATAGGTAATGACGGCTGATGATTCTGAAGTTTGCAAAAAAAAATGAAATTTTGGTGAAATTTGAACCGATTGTCCATTTTACCCCCACGGTCTGATTTTGTTGAAATTATTTCCAAAACTTGTTTTTTTACAAAACCTAAATTTTTTTTTCGGTCAAATATATTCTTCTACGTGGACTTTATTGGTTTAGGGTGTAAAACTTATGATAATTTGAAAATAACTTACGAGAAAACCTTAGCAATTATAAGCGGATTTTACATCATTTCCGATTTTTCACGTGATTTTTAAAGTTTTTGTCATCTTGAAGAGGTTTATTTGATTTTAATGTTCAAGATCAGCAAAAGTATAATGATTCATGCTTAGGCATAAGCTTTAATCGATGAAACATTTGAAAAAACAATAAAAGCCATGAAACTGTACCCTGTCCATTTTACCCCCACCACCCCTAGTATTTGTTGGCTGCAGGGATTGGCGGCATGCACCGTGCGGTGCGAAAAAAGCGTGTGCTTCACACAATCGCAAGTGCTCGTCTCCCGTTTTGCCGAGAGACAAGAGACGTATGAGTGAGAGCTTTCGTAATTGTGCGAGAGACAATCGCAGCACTAGCTCTACGGCGCAGGGAGTAATGCACGGTGCTTGGACTGCGCTTGTCTCCAAACAGAAAAAATCAATTAATAAATTAATTGAAGAGTTTGTGTTTTCGTCAAAGTTGTTAAGCTTGTCAAGGGTTGACAAGTGATGGGTCGTTTGATTCGAAATTTTTCCAATCGTGCGTAGTATCAAGCCAAGTGCTAAGCACGGAGACAAGCACCGAGAGAGTGCATACGACAGAGCGTGAGAGCTCCAGCGCGCGGCAAAGTAAGCGAGCAACACACAACCGATTGCGCGTACTCGTCTCCTTCTAGTTTGTTGTGCTGTCTCGTAGCAGAGTGTGCATCACGCAAAGAGTTTTGAATCGCACCCTATCCCTGGTTGGCTGTCAACCTCGGAAGAAGACAGTTAGCTATAAATCTCGGAAGAAGGAAGTAGCACCTATCCTGGTTAACGGGTCTCAGCGGATTGCCATTATCTACTCATTGAATTGATTCAAATCCGATGAATAGCGTCCTCCAGCGGTGCTCGTCGAAATCGGAAAACCACCGTTAATGATTTGGATGCATCCTCAATCGGGCCACACGATCGCCAAGAAATCGTTAATTTGAAGAGCTCGACAATCTGATGCCACCTAAATGAAGAGTACTAAGTTTCCCAATCTTTTCAACAAATTCGGTGAGATATATCCATAATTCATTATTTTATGATTGTTTTTTAAATTAATGGTTCAGAATGGGCTGTTTGACATCATCTTATAATTAAGTCTCTTACCTAGGGCGAACATTTTTTATCCAATTGCTTAACTTAATCATACTGAACTCCAGACCATTCCCGCACCAAAATCCCACATCCTTTCTTGTGAGTGAGTCGCTGGCACCTCGATAAACAGATATTATCCCTTCCTTACTATCCCTTTCTTACCATCCCTTCCCATCCACATAACGTATTTCTTATCGTTTCAGAGAGCGATCAATGGCGCTTAAGCCTAGGCTTTTTAGCCAGGACACAGTGAAAATGACTGTGCCCCATCCCTGGAGCGAAAAGGACCATGGAGTGACAAAATCTTTTAGCTACGTCACTCCCAACGTTGGTGTTTGATTATACTAAAATACCTACACTCACATCAACACATCTACATGATTTACTCAAATACACTTACACAATCTGAATCTTGTCGCATCACTCGCTTATAGTGATTCCCAAATCACCCCATTCCAAATATTCAACTCCTTGACACCTATGGGAGTGTCGGTGAGTCGCTGACCTCTTGTAAAGTAGGTGTCATATCATCACATCCTTCCCTATCCTCGTAACGGAGAAGATGGGCGTGGTCGGCAATGGAAGTTCTCATGTCTTTTTTACTTCAACCTCTGATTGGATAGCTGTTCCTTTCCAAATAGCAATCCATAAGCAATTAGAATAGGAGTATTAAAGTTTTAACATGACAGCTTTCAGTATGCAATCTACGAATTACTCCGTTACCACGCAACGCAACGCAACGCAACGCAACTTTCCATACTTTACAATACATACTGTTTTAGCATAAAAAACGTCCCATACAAAATGTATGGAACATTTTTCGTCGATGAAATATTTTCTAGTCTTCCGATTATGAAAGTATAGCCCAAATGCTAATCATTTTTGAAGAAAAATCTGAGGTACATGAAAGTTTGATAATAAACGAGATTTAGACAAAATGATCGGGACAGGCAAAATTTTCACTTTTCAAAAAATGTTCAACTAGCTGTAATTTTTACTGTAAGTTCATCAACTAGTTGTGTATCAGTTGTCCAAATTTCGAAAAGATCGGACAATTCTTCACGACGTTAAAAATATTCTAGAAAAAGGTAAAATTATCCGATAACCTACTTTAAGCTTTTATATCTTCAGATTCAATGAACCAATTGCAATGTTATTTTGACCATTCATGACCTATATAATGAACTCTGCAAAACATTTGACTTAACTTGAAATTTTTAACAAGAGAAAAAGTTACAGCGATTTTATTTTTTTCACGATTTTTAAGTAAATTGGTCTATTTTTAATATGCATTCCATTACTTTTTCATTTAATTGGCATGTCTGTTGTTACTTTCCTTTAAAGCTCATTTCTTCAAGTCTTTCAAGTCAATCTGAGGGAAATGAAATGAACTATAATTTGCATCTTGAATTTTGAAACGATGTTGATGTTTTGAATAATTTGGTGTTTTATTAGAAAATTAATCTCATCGTTATAGTTTTCATCCGTGTTAAGAATTTTAAGTTAAGTCATTGAATCCGGAGATATAACAGCTCAAAGTTTTTTTTTATCTGTATTAACGAGATTTTTAGCCCTGGGTTAGTTCATCTCGGGACCCACGCTTTACTTCCCTTCCGAAGGAAGAACTCACATTTTGCGAGTTTGTCGGGAGTGGGATTCGATCCCAGGTCCTCGGCGTGATAGTCAAGTGTTCTAACCATCACACCAGGTCCGCTCCTCATGCTCAAAGTTGGCTATCGGATAATTTTACCTTTTTCAAGAATCTTTATAACCTTGTGAAGAATAGCCCAATATTTTCCAAATTTGGATCACTGATACACAACTAGTTGGTGAACTTACAGTAAAAATGTAGGAATATTTGATCCTTTTTTCAAAAAGTTACAGCCAGTTGAACATTTTTTGTAAAGTGAAAATTTTACCTGTCCCGATCATTTTGTCTATCCCCTGTACATATAAACATACAAAAAGACAAACATACAATCATATAAACATACAATCGTTTGATTGATATTGACTTTTGTATGTATTGATTAACAACTCTGCCGAAGAAATGAACTATAAATTACCATGGTCAAGATTCAAGGGAAATAAATTTCTTTCGCATTGTAAATGGAGCTCATAGATCGTGACAATATTTAGTCTTTGCAGCATCGTTTACACCACCTAGTGAACCAGTCACAAACTATATTGTCCACTTTGAACAAGGTTTGGATGTGGACAACATCTTCTCAGAAGAAAGTATTCTAAAATTTTGTCTAGTTCTGAAGATATTCACACCAAAAGCACTGTCCTATTTATAGGACGCTGGGCGTTCGGGGCATCTGTCCCATAAAAGGACGCTGGGCGGATATGCGTTAAACATTCTTCGAGAAGCTAGGCCGCTTTTGATTTCCCAATGAAAATTGGCCACTTCGGTTTTTCGTGCTTGCAATTGAGGTTTTCGGGTGATTTTATTACCAGCCATGTGTTTACAAGCTGCTTGTAACAAGCATATTGAGGCACACATGGAGGCGAATGGTTGTTGATGCCCACGCTATCCATGTTAGAGGTCATTCAAATATGACAACCATCGTTTAGCGGAAAGAGGGGGTGGCACACCATGTGAGTATAAGCAAAAAGCTTGACAGAGGGGGGAAAGGGAGTTACAGTTTAGTGAATATTTTTGCTGAAATATCGAGCAAATATTGTGTAGTTGTTGTTACCACTTTGAAAACCTAACAAATGAATATATTTACTATTGAAAACGATGAAAGTTTAAAAAATGGCATCTTACCCCAGTTTCCCCTGCCATAAAGTATCTTTAGCAATTTCACTAGACTACCTGTTTCGAATATGAAAATGTTAGGTTTTGAAGGAAGTTTTGAATTTCACAAGTAACTGGAAAGATACCTAAAGCCTTTCCGATATTAAAAACAACATTCGCTTTGCCATTAATTGACAGTAATTTAATATTCTTCTGATAAAACAAATCCAAGAGTTGTTGTTTGCACTACTGTCTGTTTCTTGTTTCACTTCTTCACATTCATGAATAAATGAAGTGGGATTTTGTGGGGCACCCTGAAATGTGGGGGCCCGGGGCCCTACCCTCCCCCCCCCCCTAAATTCGGCTCTGAGTTTAGTAATTGCAACTAGTATCTATGTCAACCTGCTTAAGATGTGCTCAAACATCATAGATGATCTTAGGATAACGAAAATCTATCATCCGTCAACCAGTTACGATTTCGCTAACGATTCAACAGCATTCATTCATCTTGGTACTCGACATCAGTCCACTGAATCCCACGCGAATTCTCTCCACTTGCAATCGAAAAGATAAATATTTTTCGAAATAGTAGTATGTCGAAACTCACAACAACCACCCACTTTTTGAATCGTCACACGGATGTTATCAACGCTTTATACTTGCTTTTAGCATATTGTTCCAAATGGTACTCGGCCTGTCTCAGCTTTTGTGTTATCTGATTACTTTCAGAGTTTGATTATAAACCGTTTTTGTATTCAAATCACTAATATCTGAGTCGAGAGATAATTTAATGCTTCTCAACTAAACTGGAATTCAAACTCAACTACCACCACCCAGGCATTGTTATAAAAGTGTGCGTTAACCATCTGAGCCAAGAACGACCCCGAGAATATGTTTGCATATTTTCCTAGCGCGTGCTGGCGCTATTTTGCCAGCTATGAAATGGTAATCAAATGCGTCACCGTTATCGCTACTCACGTAGCGAAGTATAGGTAGTACCTATTAGGTACATATTAATTTAAATATGCTCGTCGAGAAAGTCATATGCAGAGTCACTCAGGTTTGACAAACATCCGATTATTGGCTGGGGTATGGGGTGCTCGGTGATAACATTTCACTTGAACTATCTTTTTCATTCATAATTCACACTATGACCTTTCCAAACCGAAACCGAATACTATTTTGTAGCTCTCATTACCTTTCCCATACCGTTATACTCAGAAATATTGAACTATACTGGATTCTTAGAATAGAATCAGACGGTTTTCCCTCGCTTGGGGAACACTTTTAGCTTGTTAGTTCCTGAATTATCTCATAGTGTGAGTCATTCCATGCGAAGTATCTAAACTTGTTTGAATTTAAATTGATTTCAGGTTGAAATTAACAGTGTTTGTAGTCATTCCTCAATCCAAGTTCATTATTCACATTCTTTAGAATATTTAGGTTGGAAATATGTTCAGTTATTCGCTGAATAAACAGTAGGTATTTGCTAATAATAAGTGATGAACTTCGCGCAAAATGACCCACCCTTGAGCTCCACTAAGGCCCACACACTACAGCGCGCTACTTCTACACCTGCCTTCCTTCGTTACACCAAATTGGACCGGAATGTGTTCGACTTGATGAGAATCGACTTCCCGCTACTGATCACAGATAGTTCAAAATCGGACCGCAGCCGTTTTTTGGACCCCGCAGTGGTGCCCAATGGCCGTGGGAACTCCCGGGTGGTGCTTTCGCTGTTGACCACCGCCTGGGCGGGACTTGGCTGATCCAGATCGCCGTTGGTCGTACTGCTCGGATCGGCCAGCGACTGTTGCCGCGAGTTGTTATTGTTGTTCTTGTTCTTGATGCTGGACTGCAGTTTGATTTTCAGTCGCTTCTTGCGGCAGAAGTCGAAGCTACACTCCACGATGTCCTTGCTGGTGTTCATGGTGATGTCCTTCTGGTTGGTGGTTGTGTTATTGTCCAGGGATTCGTTGTTGCGCACTCGGTTGAAGGCCGCCCGGAATTGGGTGTTCATACCGACGTAGATGATCGGATTGTAGCAGATGCTCGATTTGGCAATGAGGGCCGGCAGAACACCCAACGCCGGGCTGATGATGTCCGTGGGGCCGAACTGTTCGATCAGCGCGAACACGGCGTACGGTGTCCAGGCGATCATGAACGCCAGGACCATGACGAACACCATTCGGGTGACGCGCTTTTCCGCCCGGTTGATACGACCCACGCGGGCTGCGTTCTAGTGGGGGAGGAGAATGAGAATGAAAATTAAGTTAGGACTTTTCTTCCAGAACTGTCATGGTAAAATCAGAGCTGGTTACTCAAGGTTTCCAAATTTCAGCGACCCTATAACACGCTCCCATGGAAGCGAATTCAATATTGTGCCTTATTGAGAATTATGCCTGGGAACATCTCCATGAAATAGTTTTTAATTTTTTTTATTTCTTTTTTTTTCTATTCTTTAATAAGTTTAGTAATAACTCTTCTAAAAATTACCCTGAGAATTATTTTAGAATGTATTCCTTCCCAATTCCCAATTCTTCATAATTTTCCCTTCGATGATATACTGGGAAACCGCTAGAGAAACCTTCAAGATTTTTTCCAGAATTTTTATATTCTTGGAGAAATTTTTTATCAGGAATTGTTTCAGAAATTCCTCCAGGTATCCCTTTGTTTAGAATGCATTCTCACATATGAACTTCTTTGAGAATTTCTCTAAAAATTTCTCTATGAATATTCCTTGGGAGCTTCTGAAAAAGTTTCTCAAAAAAAAAACTTCTGGAACTAGTACACGGGTTTCTCAAAAAGAAATCCTCCAGAAATTCTCTAGGAAATAACATCAAGGATTGCTACAGAAGTTCACATTTTTGAGGACATTTCCTCCGAAATATTATCAAAATTTCCTTCAAAACATTATTTTGGGAATTCTCCCGGAGTTCTTCTGGAAATCTCTTCAAAGATTTCTTCAAAGGATGTAATTTTGAGAGAATTTGTTTTAAAGATATTTGGAGTTTTTTTTAGAAATTTCTCTGAAGTTTTCCATTTGAAATACAGAGGGGCCTCTAGTTCGTCTCGGTATTCTTTCTAAGATTCCTTCAACAGTTCATTTTTTCAATTTTTTTTTCAATGGCTCTGAGAAGAATTGCTCCAGGATTTCCTTCTTGTTTGTGCAACATTTCCTACAGAAATTTCTCCAAGAAATATTTTGAAGATTTGTGTGAACTAATCCCTTCAGAAATTATATTTTAAATTCTTATAAAAAAAATCACCAGAAATATCTCCGCGAGTACAAAAATTCCTCAGAAAATTATTGAGATTTATTAGAAATTTTGCATGTACCTTAGTCTGCAATTTCCGTATACATTTTTGAAATGATATCTACAGAAATTCATCTACGAATATCTTCAGAAATCACATCATCGCTTCAGAAATTTTAAAACATTTTTTCCACGGAGATAAGATGATATTTTAGGAAATTTTTACAGGTGTTCTCAAAGGCATTCATCCCGAAATTCATCCAGAACTAATTTCAAAAAGTTGTTCCGGACTTTTTGTCCAGGTGTGTCTTCAGAAAAGTTTCAAAAACTGTTTCAGAGAATCTTCAAACGCAGCTTTTAGTGGATTCCTTCAGGGATTCTTTCAAGTATAGTTTCAGCAGGTGTTTGTGCGTTTTTTTTGGAATATTTCTTTAAAAAAATCAATCCTCAGGAATATTTGAAATATTTTTTGCACGAGCCCCTGCAGGAATTCCAGAAGATATTTCTGACGGAACTGCAGGATCAATTTCTAAAAAATCCTAAAAACTCTTGAAAAAAAAAATACAATTGAACCTTTGTATATGTTTTTTAAAGTGAATGAAAACTCAATGGAAAAACTTTTTAAAAAGTCTGAAGAAATTTAATAAATTCTGAAAAAGTCTGTGGAAAGAACGAGCAGGAATTTCTGAATGAATGTCCAGGAGACTACTCGTAGATATCTCAGGAAGTACTTTGAAATGTTTCTCTGAAGAAATTCCTGGGAAATTTTTGAAGAGATCTTAGATTGTATTAGAAGTTCTTATAAAACATCTCCGCGAGTGAAAAAATTTGAGTTTTGCAAGTATACGTAAAAACTTGAAGCATTTTTAGGCAAAGTACGTTTAATTGGCAAATTGAGAGATAAATTTGTGAAAAAATTACCACTTGTTTTGGTGGGATTCGAACCCACGACTCCGTTATCGCTAGTCCGGCGCTTCAACCAACTAAGCTACAGAACAAGTTACAACTCTGCAGAATAGAAAGTCAAACTGGATTCGAAGCACCACCCTAAACCGGGTCCGTCTTTCACAACTTTATCTCTCTTTCGGCTCTTAGATGCCAATCTCCCGCACTCGCAACTGCACTTTTTTGTTAGGAGTCATCTACAATCTACCAAGAAATGACTGCTCTGAAACGCTTGAACAAAAAATGGCAGAGCTTTCTCTTCAATATCAAAATGTCTTTTTGATCGGGGATTTTAATACCGACGTGAGTGTGGTTAATGCCAGATCTGATAGATTTCGGAGCGTTCTGGACAGCTTTGACATGCATTTGATTAATCACGAACCAACACACTTTCATCCTGGTGGCTCTTCATTGATTGACTTGTAACCCAGACTTAATCATCAACTTCAATCAAGTTGCCGCAGCTGGATTTTCAATGTATGACATGACTTTTGGTACTTTAAACATGTCTCGTTCAAATATGCCTAGCTACCAAACATTCAGGGATTATGCTCATGTTGATTACTCTGCGCTCAGTGATGCTCTTTGTTCAATAGATTGGAATCAATTATATTCCATCACTGATTCTGATATCGCTTTAGACTTTTTCAATCTTCATTTAGTTCAACTTCATGACTGCTTTATTCCACTAAAAGTTTTCAAACCTAGAAATCAGAATAGTTGGTTCAACAATGAAATTCAATTAGCTATAATAGAAAGAGACACAGCATATCGTTTATGGCTATCTGATAGATGTCAGAACAATCATGACCAGTATAAACGCTTACGTAACCGTGCAAATCATAAGATAAAACAAGCTAAAATAAGATACGTTTCGCAAACTGTTAACAATTCGCTGTCCAGTAAAGATCTTTGACGAAGACTGAAGCAGCTCAATGTAACACAAAGCTCTAAGTCATCAACACAGCCATTGAATACATGTGATGAAATAAATACTTACTTTGCTAGTAATTTTTCGGAAGCATCGTCGACTGTTCCATTTTCTCCTGAAAACTCTCAAGGTCTGCATTTTTATCAAGTAACTGAGTATGAAGTTATAAATGCGATTGATTCTATTAAATCCAATGCTGTAGGATTTGACAACGTTCCACTGAAATTTGTTAAAATGATTCTACCGCACATAATAACCCCGATCACCTATATTTTTAATTTAATTATCAGTACATCGAAATTTCCTAGAGAATGGAAAATGGCTAAAATAATTCCCATACCAAAGAAATCTACTGGTAATGGATTGAGTAATTTACGACCGATTAGTATTATGAGCTCATTATCCAAAGCATTTGAAAAAATTATTAAATCGCAAATTAAAATATTCTTGGATAACTATGACTTGCTTAGTCCACGACAATCAGGTTTTCGCAGTGATCATAGCACTACGACAACTCTTTTGTCTGTTTATGATGACATCCATCGAGAAATAGACAAAAACGGTGTTGGTTTTCTTTTAATGCTAGATTTCTCTAAGGCCTTCGACCGTGTATCCCATTTTAAGTTGTTGCAAAAACTGTCTAACAATTTTAGTTTTTCCCGGCAAGCAGTTACACTTATTCGATCGTATCTCTTAAATCGTAAACAAGCTGTTTCAATTGATGGAAAATATTCCAATTTCGTTGATATCGTTTCAGGGGTTCCACAGGGATCTGTTTTGGGACCAATTCTGTTTTCGCTCTTCATTAATGACCTTCCGACAGTGATAAAATTCTGCAAAGTGCATCTTTTCGCAGATGACGTACAAATTTACTTATGTTCTCACAGTATGACAATTCCTGAAATGGCTAGGTTGATAAACTTTGATTTAAAAAATATTTTCCGGTGGTCTGAACTGAACTTTTTGCCTTTGAACCCTGAAAAATCACATGTTTTGTTTATTAACCGATCTCGCAACGCTACTGTTTCATTATCTTCGATGATCCTTAACAATACTCCAATCGGATATGTTGATAAAATTTCCAACCTGGGTGTTGTGTTTCAGGGCAACTTAGAATGGGACAGCCAAATCAACTCTCAGTGCAGGAAAGTTTACAGCGGACTTCGTCACTTGAAACTTACAGCTAGTGTACTACCTACTGCAACAAAAATCAAGTTGTTTAAAACTCTTTTGCTGCCTCATCTTACGTACGGAACTGAATTTTTGTTGAATGCCTCGTCACGTTCTCTTAGTAGATTACGTGTAGCTGTTAATTGTTGTATTAGATGGATATTTAATCTAACCTGGTTTTCTAGCGTTTCATACCTTCAACCACAATTACTGGGATGCTCTTTTTCAAATTTTGTTAAATATCGTTGTTATATAGCGTTACACAAAATAATAAACACAGCAAAGCCTCTTTATTTGTATGACAAACTTAGACCATTTCGTAGTACTCGCGAGAGAAATTTTCAAATATCGCTTGCAAGTACTTCACATTACAGCAATACTTTGTTTGTTCGTGGCATTGTTTACTGGAACCAGCTTCCAGCCCAAATTAAAGGTTCACGATCTCTAAACGAGTTTCGTAGGGGGTGCATCTTATGGTTGAACACAAGTAATCAGTAGTTTTTAGTTTATAACCTATTCCAATATTGTTAACTGAATTAGAAATAGTAGTATAATGTTAATATGAATTTTGTACTTCTTCTGATTGTAGAATTAAAAAAGGCTAAAACCTTACTCTACATGTATTATATGAAATAAATAAATAAATAAATAAAATAAATAAATAAATATCTTCAGGAATCACTTCATCTCTTCCGAAATTTTACAAGCATTTTTCCTTGGAATCAAGCAGGTATTTTATGAAGTTTCTACAGTTTCTATCTTGGGCATTCATTCCGTATCCATCCACAGCTAACTTCAAATTTTTTGAAAGATTTTTTGTCCAAGAAAACCTCTGCAGATTTCTTTTAAGTTTAGAAATATTTCTGAAAAACTCATTGGAAAAACTGTTGAAGAAATTCCCAAAATTCTGAAAAAGCCTCTGGAGACATTTTTGAAATGATATCTACCGAAATTCATCTACAGATATCTTCAGGAATCACTTGGGGGCCTCTTCAGACATTTTACAAGCATTTTTCCTTGGAATTAACAAGGTATCTTTAAAAGATTCTAAGGTATTCTCTCAGGCATTCATCCCGAAATCAATCCAGAGCTAATTTCAAACATTTTTTAAGTGTGGCTTCGTGGTCGTGCGGCTAAGGTCACCAAGCCTTTAAGCCGCATCGTGCTGAGGAGCGCGGGCTCGATTCCAGCCGCAGCTGTCAGGAAAAGTTTTCGGCTGTGCCACTGGGCGTTGTATGCTAGTCCGTTGTCTAGTGTTTCCTTCAAAGAGCAAATAGCTTACTGGAATGCATTAAAACGTGTCCGTGTCTTAAAAAAAAGGACTTTTCGTCCAAGAATCTGTTCTGATAGTCTTCAAGAACTATTTCTGTGAATCTCCAGGCTATGAATGGATTCCTTCAGGGATTCATTCAAGCATTGGCTTAGCAATTTTTACGACAATTTTGGAAAATTTCTGAAAAAAAAATCCTGGAGGAATATCTGAAACGATTTTAGCAGGAACCCCTGCAGGAATCCCAGAAGATATTTCTGACGGAACCGTTGGAGCAACTTCCAAAGAAAATCCCTTAGAACTCTTGGAAGATCTTGCGAAGGAATCCCTGCAGATTTTATTTTAAGTTTAGAGATATTTCTGAAAAAAAAAACTCAACGGAAAAACTTTTGAAATAATCTGAAGAAATTCCTAAATTTCAGAAAAAGTGTCTGGAAATCTCTGAAGAAAACTGCAGTAGTATACTCATAGTTGCATATCTCAGGAAGTACTATTGAATGAATCTCTGGAGAAATATCTGAAGAAATCACAGGGGAATTCTTGAAGGAATCCCAAGAGGATGTTCTGTAGAACTTCATGGAGAAACTTCACGAGAAACCATTGGTAAGATTCCTGGAAAAGTTAGTTGAGGAATTGTTAGAAAAATCCTGAAGAAATCCATTGATAAAATTTCAGGAGGATTTCCTGAAAGTATTTCTGGAGCAATCTGCGTACGTATTTCTATAAGAGTTCCTGCAAAAATTCCTAAAGAAGGGCTCAGATTAGCTTCTGCAAAGATCCCCCCTCAAAAACAATCTTGAGGTGTTTCTTAAAGAATTCCTGAAGAAATTTAAAAGAAAACATTTCAGAATAAATTTCTTGAATAATTTGAGGAGGAGTTCGTAGAGTTATCCTTAGAAGAAAAGTCAGAGGCATTTTGTGGGGAAATATGTGGAGGAATATCTGGAGGAAATCCTGAAAAAAAAAAAAATCCTGTCTGAATTACTGAAAGTAATAATACAAGAATCTCTAGAAGAATTCCTGCAGTATTTTATGGGTGATTCCTGCAGCAATTTCCATAAGAATCTGAAAAGGTAGTTTTTGAACAAATCTCTGGTGGACTTGTAGAATTAATTATTTTTTGAAGAAATCTCGGGAAGATTTTTTTGAAATAATTAATGAAGGAATCCTAGAGCAATTTCCATTTCATTTCAAACGGAATCCCTGGTGGAATTTTGGAAGAAATTCATGTTAATCTTCCCAAATGAGTGTTTAAAAAAAATTTCTTGGGAATTCGTCCGGGATGATTTGAAGAAAGCGCTGGAGACGTTTCTGAAAAAAAAACCTAGGAAGTATTTCTGATGAAACCGCTGAAAAAGTTTCTGAAAAAGCACCTTGGTCGATTTGAGGACCAAATTGCTGGAACAATTTTGAAAAAATAAACCATAGAAGATGTCTTTAAGGAGTCCTTGGACAAATTTAGTCTCCAGGGAAATTTCTAATGCTCTAAATGAATTCTCCAAGCAATTTCTTAAGAAATTCCGTACTTAAGATTTCCTGAACAAATTCTCATACGGATTTCTAAAAGAATCTGTAGAGGATCTACTTAGGGAAACCCACGATTTTACAGAGGAGGTTTGGATAAATTTCAAGTGAATCCGTTAAAGGAAATTAAATGCATCAAAGATGCTTAAAAGAACTTAAAAATAAAGGAATCCGTGTGTGACTTTCCGAATGGAATTCCTGGATAAATTTCATAAGAAATCTATGAAGAAATTTTAGGATTAATCCAAGGAAGGCTTTATAATTGAGTTCTTCAATTCATTTTTAGAATAATCTCTAAAAAACATAGGAAAAAAATTTAAAAGAAGGAAATTTTCGAAAAATCCCCTTTTTTCATAAGAATTCATAAAAACATTTTTTCGTAATATTTTTTTACTATCTCCAATATTTTTGTATTTTTGTATACCACTAGGCATTCTTGAAGGGTATTACCTACCTTGATACCTTGTTGGCTACAAAGTAACTTTACTCCAATGCCGAGCGTATAGTAGAGCACCATCTTCGTCGGTCTTGGGCGATGTTCCTCCAGTTTCCCCGAACGTGTAGGGATCGTAGATCTTCTTCAACCGCGTGCAGCCAGCGAGTTCGCGGCCGCCCACGAAGTCACCTACCTCTACCGGGCTCTCTGCTGAATATTGTTTTCGCTATTCTTTCTTCCGACATTCGCACTACGTGTCCAGCCCACTGAAGTCTGCCGTATTTTATACGTTTGACAATATTCGCATCTTCGTACACTTGGTACAACTCGTGATTCATGCGTCTGCGCCACACTCCATTTTCTTGTTTCCCACCGAGAATTGTCCGCAGCACTTTGCGCTCAAAAACTCCAAAAGCTTTTCGGTCTGCCTCCTTTAACGTCCACGCTTCGTGACCGTAGAGGGTAACCGGAAGAATCAGCGTCTTATACAGAGCGAATTTTGTTTGCGTTTGCAAGTTACGGGACCTAAGCTGGCTACGCAATCCGTAAAAGGCCCTACTCGCAGCTGCAATACGCCTTTTCACTTCACGGGAAACGTCATTGTCACATGTCACAAGTGTTCCAAGATAAACAAATTCTTCAACAACTTCAAACACTTCCCCATCAATCACTACCTCAGCACTAACACCACTAGGCCTGCTTCTGTCTCTACCCGCTATCATGTACTTCGTCTTGGTAGAGTTAATCGTCAAGCCTATCCTCGCTGTCTCTCTCTTCAGAGGAGCATAAGCTTCCTCCACTGCCCTACGATCGATGCCGATGAGATCAATATCGTCCGCAAAACCGAGGAGCATGTGCGACCGTGTGATGATAGAGCCATTCCTCTGCACGCCTGACCTCCTAATCGCTCCTTCGAGTGCAATGTTGAACAATAAATTTGAAAGAGCATCCCCCTGCTTCAATCCATCCAAGGTCACAAACGACGTAGACACTTCGTCCGCGATCCGAATACTTGATTTTGATCCATCCAGCGTTGCGCGTATCAGCCTAATTAGTTTCGCCGGAAAACCATGTTCTGACATTATCTGCCAAAGCTCATTTCTTTTCACTGAATCGTACGCTGCTTTAAAATCAATGAACAGATGGTGAGTCTGCAAGTTATATTCCCGAAATTTATCTAGGATCATCCGCAGGGTAAACATTTGATCCGTCGTTGATCGGCCCTCACGAAAACCAGCCTGGTATTCACCGACGAAGGACTCCTCAAGAGGTCGCAGTCTGTTGAACAGGACACGCGACAGTATCTTATACGCCGAATTTAAAAGGGTAATCCCTCTCCCTCTGTAATTGGCACACTCCAGTCTGTGCCCTTTCTTGTAGATTGGGCATATGAGGCCATCCAACCAACTGGTGGGCAATTCTTCATCCTCCCAAATCTTTATAATAATCTGGTGGATTGATTGATGTAGCTGCTCGCTTCCGTGCTTAAGAAGTTCGACCGGGATCTCGTCCTTCCCAGCAGCCTTGCTGTTCTTCAGCTCCTTAAGGGCCTTTTTAACCTCATCCAGTGTTGGTGGTTCCACTGCTTGACTGTCATCCATTATGTTAATCCTGTTCCTGGGTGCTCCTTCGCTGCTACCATTCAATAAATCTTCGAAGTGCTCCTTCCACCTGGCTGCCACCATTGTTTTGTCTGTCAGCAAATTTCCTTCCCGGTCATTGCACATGGCGAGCACTGGCGCAGTCTTGTGCCGCGCGCCATTGACAGTTGCATAAAATCTCCGCATATCGTTCCTGTCCATACTTTCCTGCGCTTCAGCAATAACACTCTCTTCGTGTTGCCGTTTTTTCCTGCGGTGGATTCGTTTCTCTTCTGCTCTTGCAACCCTGTACCGCTCTCTGTTCTGCCGGGTACCGGCCACTAGCATTCGACTTCTGGCGGCAAGGGTATTACTTTTTGAATTATTGTGTTATATTTAAATCTTTCAGCAGAAAAATTACGCATATAAATAATACTGTCAGATTTAACTTCATGGTTGAAAATAAAAAAAATAAACATGTATTTTTAGCAAGTTTTGATGAAAACATTTCAAAAAATAATCTTTTTTCAGCACAAAAACGGTTCACTTTTAACACAATATTTCAAAAACTTTAAACTACGTTTCAAGACTGCCTAGGGCTCCAAAGAAAAATTCGAAAATACTGAAAAAAACTAAGAAAAAATATTACAATTTTTCTTTTATTTTCATTAAAAATGGAAATTATTCAAAAATCGTCCTGGAGAACCTCCAAATGATTTTTTTGGAAAACCAAAATGATCTACAAAAATGCTTCAGTAATGCAATTAAGGATTGGGCACTTTTCGAACATCGATTTTTTTGAACAGCCTAATGAGTAATCACTACTATTAGAGGCTCCTCCGCCCATCCACAAAGTTGTGTCACACGACTATGAATGGAAGTGCAAAAAGCTGCTTAGGCGATTTTCCTATAATTGACAAAGCGAAAGAAAAATGTCCTACACTTCTTATACAAATATGGGCGAGCAAAACTAATCAGAAAGCTAATTATTATTATGTTTATGAGGGCGCAATAGCATTAAAATAGTCACGTTCTTCTTTCCAGTAGACCGGAAGCAATCCCTAGTTTCATTGAGAGACTGTTTCCTTTATGTATAAGAGTGAAAAAAAAAAATAAAAATAAAAACACATCCTTAGGATAATTTACCTAAATTTGTAAGGGTGCTCATACAGCGAGTAGAAGCTTTTTATGTATCTCAAGAACTGGTAACTTGTAGTAATCTCGATGACACCACTGGATTCTCCTACATCGAACAACGATTGTTAGCTTTCACCCAGATACAATGTTTACTTACCCGTTTCATATTAACAACGATGTTCGTATAGCTGTAGACAATCACCACCAGCGGAACGACCAGCCCAAACACGAACAGAAATATGATGTAGGAGGTGGCATTCACCGTTTGGGACTCCCAGTTGACGGAACAGCTGTAAATGGAGACCAAAAATAAACGTTGGTTGGTAGTCGGTCGGTCATTAATTAAATGCGATTGTGTTCTTTGCCCAATGTCCACGTAGCTACATTTTCATCTTTTGTCAATCACCCGGTTTCGAATGAATCAACAATGTGCTGCCCATAAGTGCTGATAAAATGAGGAAATAATCACTGTTTTCTCTTCAGAGAAACCATAACCGTGCCTGTTATGGTACTGTTATAATATTTACCAGCGTGGTAATTACCGAAATACGATAATACCAAGGGTTTTCTTTGAACATACCAACTCCAAGCTGGCTTATATCTTTGATTCATTAACGTTGTGGTTTATGTACAGGCAGGTCAGGTATACGCTCACAACACGTCAGGTGCACACAGCGCGATAGGATAATGGTTCTCATCTGTGGTAAATAAAGACGCGGTGGATTCTATTTTAGAGCTGCTTTAAAAATTGGTATTATTTCCAACGATGATGGAAGCAGACTTTGTGTTGCCAGGCTTGTGATTAGCGAAGAAAATATATGATAATTAGAAATTTGATCAGTCAAAAATAGGATGAATTTCTTCGAAGGAGAAACAACGGTTGACTTACACAATATGACAAAATTATTGCCGGCTTTTCGGGCCCGTATGAAGTTGATCACCAATATTAACTTCTTTTCCCGATCAGCCTGGATAGCTGTGTAGTGTCGGTAGCGGTTAGTGCAACTGGCCAAGAATAGCACTACGGACCGCCTGTTCCAGTGGTAGGAGTCCAATAATCAGGTGACCCCTAATTCAAGGTGTTATGCGACTTTACGCTTACCGTGCCTAGGAATGAATGGTTAGGGGGGTCTTAAAAAAACCTAACCGCAAACGGAGCCTGTGGAGTACCAGGGCACCCTCCACAGTATTTTGCCATTACTGCGCTAACCGGAGCAATAGTGCGGTGGACCTTGTGTTTCTCCGAGACAATCAGCTGCCCTTCTTCAATCTCATACTTGAGGCTGAATAAGGGCGGGATTATAAAGATGTTATTAATTAGTTTAAATTTTCACTTATATGGTTTCGCGTTTATGCGTTTTACACAGTGTATTCTGTGCATCCTAGCCTTTGGCGCACTCAAATCGATACCGATCTGGCTTTATTGTTGCTGGTCTTTTTTGTGCTATCATTGTTAAAAGTTTAATCTTGCCTAGTTTGGGTAGTGGCTACGGTTAGGATAGCTCAGATCAATCTTCAGCACAAAAGAACAGCAACGATCAATCTTTGAAGACTTATGCAAAATGGTACAGCCCAAGTGGCGTTAGTTCAAGAACCTTACTTTCGTAAGGGGAATTACTACCTAGGAAACCTTGTGAATCCGGTGTTTGCTACTTTCAGTAAAAAATAAATGGCAAGCTCACGTGTCATGCCTCGAGCATGTGTGCTTGTCAACAACGCAATCGTTGCTACACTCATCTCTGAACTAACTACTAGAGATTTGTGTGCTATCACAAACGATGTATCTGTTGGAAACCTCAACAGGAAATACGTTTATTGTTCGGTTTATTAACCACATGATGAACCATCCCCTACGGATGCTTTCAAACAAATCATCGCATACTGCACTTCAAAAGGCCTTCCGCTAATTGTTGGTAGTGATGCTCATGCACACCATATAATCTGGGGCAGCTCAGTCATCAATTTGAGAGGCTCCAGTTTGATGGAATACTTAAGTAGTACAGATCTTGGATTACTTAACATACGCAACCGCCCAACCTTCATGGCATGTGTCAGATGAAGAATCTTTATCTGACCATCGCTACAACTTGTTTGAACATGTGAATGTTACTTCGCAAACTTTGCGTTTCAGGAACCCCCGGTCAACCAACTGGGATCTCTTTACCGATTTGGTTGCAGCCAAATTTCATGGATACTCACCATCCATTGACACTCCAAGTGATTTAGATGATGCCGTTGATACTACAACGACCTTCACCATGGAAGCTTTTGAAGAAGCATGCCCTCTACGGTCTGTGAAGATCACAAGAGGAACCCCTTGGTGGAACTCTGATCTGACGAAACTCAGGAAACAATGTAGAAAGAGTTGGAACAGACGACGTTCTGCTGGTTCGGAGGCTTTCAGGTCGGCTCGCAAGGCCTACCAGAAAGCTCTCCGGTCTGCTGAACGATCCGGCTGGAAAAACCTTTTTACAAATGTTTCCAGCTTGAGTGAAGTTAGTCGGTTAAACAAAATCCTTGCGAAATCTAAGGATTTCCGGGTGAACGAACTTCGTTTGCCAAATGGCGATCTGACTTCCTCTGATGAGGAAGTTCTGGAATGCTTATTCAGCACACACTTCCCTGGATGTGTGGATATTACATCTTCGGATGAACCTGATGTATTTTCTTGTAGTTATGATTCTTTAGCTTTGGCTCGGAACATTGTAACTATAGAATCGATTGAGTGGGCTCTTAATAGCTTTGCTCCTTTCAAATCTCCTGGGGCAGATGGGATTTACCCTATTTTGCTTCAGAAGGGATTTGATTATTTCAAACATGACTTAAGGGCAAAGTCTTCGGTATACCAATCCGTGTGGTCAATTAATGATTTTTTAATGAAACTCAACGTACATATGTACAGATGGATATATTATTAGTAAAATTGCCTGATTGAATACCTTTTGGAATGCCTGGAAGAATTTCAGGAGGAACCCATGAAGGAATCCCAAGCGGCATCCTTAGAGAAATTTCAGGAGGAATCTCTGAAGGAAAGCCAGGACGAATCCCGTGAATCTAGGCAGAATTCCTGAAAAAATCTTAGGAAGAATCCCTGGAACATTTCATAGAGCATGGTTTCCCAAACTGTGGGTCGCGACCCCCCAGGAGGGGGGTGGGGGGGGAGGTCACCGGCCTTCATCCAGGGGGTCACGAAGGACTGTGAAATATTTTATTCTAACAGACAACAAATGAGGAAATTTCTATGAGGGGTCGCGAAAACTACGTCAGCTGGCAAAGGAGGGTCGCGCGACTGGAAGTTTGGGAACCAATGTTCTAGAGGAATTCCTGAAGGAATTCCTGCAGCAATTTCCGCAGAAATCTCTTTATTTTTTTATATTTTAAATTTATTTTCATCAACCGACGTAGACAAGTGCATTATACATATACATATTTTTTATTAATTCCTAATATAATAATCAAGAAATACCAATGGTGTACTTTATTCGGTCATACCCAAGTAACAATGGTAGCTGAACAGTGAGAATCATAGCTGAACAATGGTTGGTTAATGGTGTCAATAGCTGAATAAGCTGGAAGCTGAATATCAAGTTGAATAGTAGGTTGTTGAGTGTATAACGTATCTCTTGTACAGCCTATCATCATATGCTGAATATGATGCTCAATAGAAGATTATCCATCTACTCTACATTTGTTTATTCAGCTTATCTTCAATATGGAAGGTTTAGCATTAATACAAAAAAAAAGCAACAGAAATAAAATTCAGTATTACCACTACAAAAAAAATACCTGAGGAATGCGAAAAAGTGTTGAGGGACATATTTTCGAAAAACATAGAAAAAGGATTTTGTCCTCTCCGATCACCGAACGCTGGATTTCAAAACTGCGGCAGAAGCCACCATTTCGAAAAGTAACCTGCACGTAATATGCAAATGATACAGTATCGCTAGATTAAATATTTTTATTTGAAAAATTACAAGTCATTAATGATATCCCTAGTGGTAAACAATTATCAGGGAAAAGAGAATCGACAGGTTCCAGTTCCGTGGGTAGTGAAGGTGATGGTTCGTGAAGCGCAACCCGATGAGCCGGCGTAGAAGGAAATCGATTGTTTGTCAGAAGTACTCGGGCCTTAACCAAACTTCTACAATGAAATAACAAGAGAAGCATAAAAATTATCAATTGAACATAATATTAGGAATCAAGCATTAAAAAAATCTCTTACGGATTATAAAACACCAACAACGAGATGACTATACCCGAGCAGAAGAGAATATCAACAGCACAATACAATATGTTATTTTGGCATAATAACTGTATAATGAAATCAGTAATTTTTATGTTATTAACATATCTTATTATGTTATAAACTTGTCTGTCATAAGCGGCAAAATAACAAAAATCATAACAAAAAAATGTTCCTGGAAGACCAATTCAATAACATGTTTTGTTAGGTTTAATAACTACCTAATAACAACGAAATTTGCAATAAATTGGAAAACTTGTTATTGTTGTGTTATAGTTCATCACATATTTGTAGTTTTTCTATAGTAGAAAAGTATCAAAACTTGGTCTACAACAAAGTGTATTATTGAAATGTTATTTAGTGGATGAATCTCAATAACTTGATCATAACAAAATAAGATTTTCCAACAGAACACGTTATAAAAAAGTAATACTTTGATAAGTTAATAATAACAAATTATGATACAAAAACAGGCTATGTGATTCTGATGTTATGAATTTGATATTCTCCTCTGCTCGGGTAGAGCTGTTTTTCACGTCAAAACTGCCAGCGTTCCCTAAAAATAGATAAAAGATACATGTTTTCCACGCCTTAGTAGTATTTTAAGGATATTTACCTGTATTTATTATTCATTTTGCCTGACTTCACCAGAGATTCACGATTATCAAAATCGAGAAGCACTGAACTGTAAACAAAACAATGATGTTTTGACAGCTAATGCATGCGTTCTTATCCAGCACGTACATCGCTTATTCAACCTCAGCACAGCCTTTGTTCAAAGCCGTTCAGCCTTTAATCAGACATGGCAGTATATAACTTGTTCTCCCACGAATCACTAAGCCCGTACCATTCCAGGTGGAGCAGATGCAAAGGTTAGTGACTATGAATCAATGCACCCAAGTTCGATTCTCAATTATAATAATTATTTATATATTTCTCTTTCTGCCACTATGAACTATTTCCCACATCTACGCCTACAGGAGCCTAATGGTAATTCTGGCTAGAACTCTGTGGGACAAGTTTCTTTTTGCCTTTCTCATACACTAAGTGTACTGGAAAGGCTATATGTTCACTCCAAAAATGACTTTTTGATAGAAGGCCGGGAGGGTCGAGTCACATATACCAATCGACTCAGCTCGACGAATTGAGGTGATGTCTGTGTGTGTGTATGTGTGTATGTGTGTATGTGTGTGCGTGTGTGTGTATGTGTGTATGTGTGTGTACAAAAAACTCACATCACTTTTTGGCAGTAAACCTCAACCGATTTTAATGACCGACGGTTCATTCGACGCGGCATATAGTCCCATTGTTTCCTATTGAAAATGGTTCGGATCGGTCCAGCCGTTCCGGAGTTATGGCCATTTAGGTGTTCCGGATCGGTACACGTGGGAGGGGCCAGACATGAAAATGCAACAAACCCACGCATGCGACATAATCAAACCACGGCATTTTCGATCATCTGATAAATGGTAAGCAGGAAAATAGTCTCAGACCATATCTGAACCGGTAGTGTTACAGAACCGGTTCCGGATGTCCCGCCGGAAGTGGCCAAATATAAAAGAGAACCAAACCCATGCATGCGACACATCAAACCACGGCATTTTCGATAATCTGATGAACGGTAAGCAGGAAAATAGTCTCAGACTATATCAGAACCGGTAGTATTCCGGAACCGGTTCCGGATGTCTCGCCGGAAGTTGCCATATATAAAAGAGAACTAAACCCATGCATGTGACACATCAAACAGCGGCATTTTCGATAACCTGATGAACGGTTAGCAGGAAAACAGTATAAGACCATATCAGAACTGGTAGTGTTCCGGAACCGGTTCTGGGTGTCCCGCCGGAAGTGGCCAAATATAAAATTGAACATAACTCATTCATGCGACACATCAAACAGTGGCATTTTCGGTAACCTGATGGACAGTTAGCAGGAAAATAGTATCAGATCATATCTGAACCAGTAGTGTTCCGGAACCGGTTCCGGATGGCCCGCCGGAAGTGGCCTAATATAAAAGAGAACCAAATCCATGCATGTAACAAATCAAACCACGGCATTTTCGATAATCTGATATACGGTTAGCAGGAAAATAGTCTCAGACCATATCAGAACCGGTAGTGTTCCGGAACCGGTTCCGGCGGGTCCCGATCGGTGAATGCAAACTTTTTAAGGAGTGATGGAGGATCATAAGTGGTGAAAAAAATGTGTACGCATATGGTCAAATATCAACCGTGACGTAGTAATTGAACTTTACATGTTTTTGGCTATGCTTGCCTGAAACTGGCTATAACTTGAAAATGGTCAAACTTATCGCAGCTTTTTAACCCTCATTCGAAAGTTTATTGAATTTCCTATCAAAAAAGATCTTTCAATCTGTCGGTTTAGTTAAATATCTTAGTTTTCTCAATCAAATTAGCTCGAAAATATTGTCTAGCCTTTCTCGTACAGCGAAGTGTACTGAGTGTTCACTTAAAAATCCAATTTTCGATAGATGCCTCGGAGGGTCAAGTCACATATACTAATCAATCCAGTTAGATGAATTGAGATAATGTCTGTATGTGTGTCTGTATGAGTGTTCACTCATTTTTAAGGCACTTCTCATTGGTGGATTTTGCGATTTCTAGCTTTATCTGCCTAGATAAATCGGAAATAAAAAATATGCGACAGATAAAACTTTTTCATGTTTTTCGGTTTTCGTCCACTTTTTGTTTACTTTGTTGTGGTAAATCCCACAGGCAACGTAAACAAAAGTTTGTTTACACACATACAAGTATAAGTAATAGCTGAATTATGGAAACAGTTAACATCACTTAAATCAACGTCCTATCCTAACAGATAAAAAAAATGCAAACCTTTTACCGCTCAATAGTACAATTGTGCTGTTTCGTCACGAATGGGATATAAAACTGAACCAACGCATCATGCGACACATCAAACTGCGGCGATTTTTGTAACCTTTAGCATGGTTTACGAATTTTATGCGGATTGAACACTGGAGACCAGAAACTCCCCAGTCATCCAGTGATCGTATAAGATGTTGTATAAGATGTTAAAGTGGAGGCGTTATGCGTACATTTTACATGCGCCTAAATGGAGGCATGTACGTATATGGCCTCCACTTTATCATCTTATGCAACATCTTATACTATTACTGGTTGTCTAGGTCTACGATTTCGGTCCAAAATTCAAGATGGCAGCCTAATATTCAAGATGGCGGCCTCAAATTCAAGATGGCGGCTGTTTGATGGAGTTTCAGGCTCTAAAACCATGTAATATCGATATATTTGGTATGAGGAAGCTGTCCGGAGTTTAAAAATACCGACCAGAATATCCAAGATGGCGGTCTAATATCCAAGATGGCGGTCTAGTATCCAAGATGGTGGCTCCAACTTCAAGATGGCGATTGTTTAATGGAGTTTAAGGACCTGACACCTTGCACTATGGGTATATTTGATATGGGGAAGAAGCCTAGGCTCCAAAAATGGTGACCGAAATATCCAAGTCGGTCTAAAATCCAAAATGGTGGTTCAGCATTCAAGATGGCTGCTGTTTAATGGTGTATTAGGATTTAAAACCAAGCAATATGGGTATATTTGGTATGGTGAAGGTGTCCAGAGTCCAAAAATTGCGACCAGAATATCCAAGATGGCGGTTCAACATTCAATATGGCGGCTGTTTAATGGAGTTTCAGGCTCTAAAACCATGCAATATATGTATATTTGGTATTGGAAAGATGTCTGGAGTTCAAAAATGACGATTAAAATATCCAAGATGGCGACAAAATTATCCGAGATCGCGTCTTAAAATTCAAGATGGCGACTGTTTAATGGAGTTTTAGGACTTGAAACCATGCAATATGGGTATATTTGATATGGGGAAAAAATCTGGACTCCAAAAATGACAGAATATCCAAGATGGTGGTCTAAAATCCAAGATGACAACTCAAAACTCAAAATGACTTTTGCTTAATGGAGTTTTAGGCTCTAAAACCATGCAATATGGGTGTATCTGGTATGGGGAAGAAGTCTGGAGTCCAAAAACAGCGACTAGAATTTCCAAGCTGCTGGACTTAAATCCTAAATGGCGGCTCAAAATTCAAAATAACGGCTGTTTTTTAAGAGTTTAAGGCTCAAAAATCAAAAACCAGGTAAACGATATGATCCCTGATGCCATGAAATGGATTTCTGTTAAACGTATGAAAGTGCGATATTCATCAACATGTCACTTGAATTGTGTTGAAATGTGTTTTCGAAGGCACGAGAAAGGCACCATCACCGCTAGGTGGATTAATTAGGGTTTTTTTGTTAGTGCTGCATAAGCGATGATTAATTGCTGAATTAAAGATGATTAAGCGACTCCAAAACTTCATCTGATCCTTATCTGTTCTATAAATAGAATAATAAATTATTCCCATTCTGGATATAAGCGCTTCTACAACCTTAATTCAGCCACCCGGAGAGCGTAAATCAACCTATGGATGAATAAAATCACCAAAATTGGATGTTTAAGAGCTGAACAAACGACTCCAGTTCTTTTGCACAGCTTTTGTTCAAATGAAGGCTGATTTGCACAAGCAACAGAAGCGCTTAATCAACATTAAATTGTTACCTGGGTAGTTACTTACGAAGGAAATATTCGTGGAGATATCGCTAGAGGAATTCCCGGAAGACTCCCTGTAGGAACTCCAGAAGAAATTCATGAGAAATCCCTGCAGGAATATTCGGAGGAATCTCCGAAGAATTTCCTGGAGAAGAATTTTTGAAGAAATTGCAGAAAGAATTCTTGAAAAAATCTTGGAAAAATCCCAAAAAAGAGTTCGTGGTTGAACTTCTGGTGAAATCCCTGTACCATCTCCTGAAGGAATTCATGGAGGAGTTCTGGAAGATCCCCAGGAGGAATCCGGGAAGCAATCCCAAGAAGAATTCCTAAGGGAATCTCTGAACAATTCCTGGAGGCATTCCTGAAAAAAAATCCATGAAAAGTGCCTGGAGGAATTTGTAAAATATCCTCTGGAGCTGTTCTTGAAAGAATCCCATATGGAAGAATTCCTGAGGGAATCCTTGGAGGAATTCTTGGAGGAATAACTGGAAGAATTGCTGAAGATACCCCAGGAGGAATAGAGGAAGTAATCTCGTTTGTATTTCCTTAGGAAATCCCAGGAGGGAGGGATTTTTAAACGAATTCCGGAAAGACATTCTGAAGGAGCCCCTGGAAAAAATTCTGAAGAAATCCATACCGGCAATATTTGCTGGACGAAGTATTGAAGGATTTCTTGGATGAACTTCGAAAGGACTTTTAGTAACAAAAATTAGAAGGAATCGTTCAATTAATTTTCCAATAATCTGGTAGAATTTTCTTAAAAAATTCCTGGAGGTGGTTCTTGCAGAAATACTTTGAAGGAAATTTCAGAAGGAATGCTTTAAAAATACACTGTAACAATTACTGGATGAAACTCTAAAGATATCCAGACTAGAAGCACCCCTAAAAAGATATGTGATGTGTTGTCCCGAAAAAGTTTCATAATTTTTTGAAATTTTGGTCACCCGAGCCAAGAGATTCATAACAAAACTTGAAACAAATTTGTTCTGAAATATATAACAGAACTTGTTATAATTTTGTTATGATTTCGCAAGTTTAGTCAAACAAAAATTGGTATAATCAAGTAATGATCATATCTTAACTTGTTATATTTTTGTTTTTATTGGAAGAAGTTTTGTTAGAATTTTTGTTATTTTTACTACTAACGGTACATGTTTTATAACAAAATCATTGTAACAAAATAACACAACTTGTAATAATTTTGTTTTTTTTTAATTTGTCGGGATCCCAGGAGGTGAAATCCCTAGAGGGATTCTTGAAGAAATCTCTGAAGAAATCCATGATCGAATCACTGATGGAGGCTATGGAAAAAAAGTCTGGAGGATTTTATTAATCTTGTTCATTTATTTGAGACTGAATCGCCTTGGAGGAATTCTTCGATGCATTCTTGCAGAAGTGTCTGTAAGAATTTCTGAAGGAATCTTAGAAGGATTTCCTGAAGCATTTCTTGGTACATGTCCTGGAACAATCACTATCGGAACAAAACGATCATAGAGGAATTGACGAGAGAGAAATTCCTGGAGAATTATTTCCTGAAGAAACACTTACTACTTACACTACTTACTTTGAAAAATCATAACTTAAGAACGAAGCATCGTAGAAACTTTCATTTTTAGAAAACAAAAGCAAATTTTCTCAGAAATAAAAAAAAATAAATAAAAAAAATTTTCCACAGTTGAAAAAATTCGTGGAGAAAAGCGGAAAATTTTCAAAAAAAATATTTTTGAGGAAGCTTATTTTAAAGGCTTGAATTGCTGAAATTTTTTTAATGCATTTTTTTTTGTTTTTGAGTTATGGCCAATTTTGTGGAAAACTTTTTCTACTTCATATTGTTTTTTGGGTTTCTGAGAAAATTTGCTTTCATTTTTGAAAAAAAAAACTTTGTTTCTACGATGCTTCATTCTTGAGTTATGATTTTTCAAAGTAAGTAGTGTCAGGGGTGAACAAAAAATGTTCACCTGAGTTTTCCGGGAAAATAGGCGATCCTAATTTTTTTTTTCAATTTTTTTAATTCATATATCCATGAGCCCTGCCTGTGGAAAAAGTTTCATGAAAATCTGAGACTCTTCGGCCCAAATCCGTAATAAAAAAATACCTTTTTTGTATGTTTTCATACTTATAATATATTGTCGGAATTCTAACTACACAGTTAGCAAAAATCACCGACTTCGGTAATGTTTTACCGAAATCTCAGCCGTAAAGTTTGTTTTACAGGAAAAATTCGGTGAAGGTAGCAACTTTTACCGAAGTTCGTTAGAGTTTGACAGATAAACGATAACATTTTACCGAAATTTGTTATTATTTTACAGAATTTCGTTAAAAACCCATTACCGAACGCTCAGCGGTTGAGATTTCGGTAAAAATTACCGAACGCGATTAGCTGTGTACATATTTCTAGGTTGCAACCAAAATTCTATCACAATTGAATCTCTAGAAACAGTTATTTTGAACCCTAAACATGAATATTTTCTATGCAAACCGGCAGTGTAGCAACCACGTAGTCCTACGTCAACCTTTGGGAAAAAATATTCTTTCACACCCCTTCAATTTTTCTCCACCCTCAATAGCAGATGGAACACCGGAGGCATCCAATGCAAAGAGCGAGCCATCAGCAAGGCTGCCATTCGATATGGCATCGGTGTGGTTGTTTGTGGCAGATTTATCGTCGTCGTCAGGCGTCAGCTTTGCTGTTTTTGAACCAGGAGAGAAGATACATAACTCCGCAATCATGTAAAAGAAGGAGAAGACATGTGACGACCGCCGTCGTCGCCGCCACTGCCTCTTTGAACTGTTGTCATTAGATTGACATCGTTATCTGAATTCAGAAGGTGAGTGGGACGAGATTTGATTGTGTCAGCTTTGACGACGACGCGTTCTTACCAAAGGGAAGCCTTCTTGTGTGATTCAATGCTTGAGTTTGCTTTTGTGGGCTTTTGATGCGTTAACAAAACAGTGATCATTAGGTTGTTTGTGAATGCGTAGGAGAAAGGTGTTGATTTAGTTGAGTGTCATTTGGAAGATTACTTTACAGTGGAGAGCTGATCTGTTGTAGGCGTGGAAATAATGCCGTACAATAGGAAATTCGGTAGGTTTAAAAAGGGGGAATATTAGAAGCTTCAAGATACAAGCTCCAAATTCCAATTTAAAATCAAAGTTTCAATCTACTTGCTCCATGCATCTACTGCAAGGTCGAAGCTTAAGTGCCAAGTTCCAAGTTGGTACAATTTCAAACTTCAAGCTCATTTTCTTAAAGATGTTTTTTATGTGTAGATTGGACTAGACAAGTCTAATTTTATATGTTGTTATTCTATGCTTCTAATTTCAAACTCTAAGCTCTCAAGGTCAAAGTTCAAAGCTGCGAGTTTCAAATCGCAACCTCAAAGTATCAAGTCATAAGCCCTAAGTGTCAAACTCAAATCTCTAGGATCTAAGCTGCAAGCTCCAATGAGTAAACTCATAACTACAAGCTTTACCATGTTAGTAACTAGCTCGAAGGTCAAAAATTCAAGCTAGCAAGCTCAAAGCTCCAAAATTCTAAGTTTCAAACTTCAACCTGCAAGCTCAACACTGCTGGCTTCAAGCTCAAAGTTCCAAGACCTATGCTATAAGATTCACTCAGTAAGCTTGAAGTTCTATGTTCCAAGCTCAAAGTTCTCAAGATACAAGCTGCAAGCTTCAAACTGTCAGTTCAAAACTACATGCTTATTCATGAATTAGGTTCGACTGTAAAATGAACTGTTTTCGGGTGGCTTTTCAGTCTAGCGTAAAATCAAGACAAGTGCTACTTGTTTAATTCCGACGTTTTGGCCATTGGACTCGGCCATCCTCAGGGGATATAAACTTGCACCGTCCCTCGTATGCTGCTAAAAGCTTTGCGCTGAATTGTCCTATGTATTGATAAAGTTCTTTTCCTGGACACCGCATTTGGTTTGATTTCGCGGTTGCGTTGGTGGATAGTCGTACGAAACATACGAAAACTAAAAACCTTACTAGCTACTATATACTACTACTACTATATACATATAGTAGCTAGTCAGGTTTTTAGTTTTCGTAGTTCTCCACCGAGAATTTCTGCAGAAATTTTTCCGAAAATTCCTCCAGGAGTTTGTCCGGGAGTTTCTCTAGGAGTTCCTCCGGGAACTGCTCCAGGAGTTGCTCTTGGAGTTCATGCGGGAATTGCTCCAGAAGTTCCTCCGTAAGTTGCTCCAGGAGTTCCTACAGGAATTGTTCCAGAAGTGCCTCCGGTAATTGCTCCAGGAGTTCCTACGTAAATTGCGCCAGAAGTTTCGTCGGGAAATTACTCTGAATTTTTTTCTGGAAATGCCTCCAGAAGATCCCCCTAGAGATGAGTTCCTCCGGAAGCTCTTCTGGGAATTCTTCCTGGAGTTCCTCCATCAATTCTGCTGTGCAGTTGCTGTGAAAATTCCTCTGGCAATTCTTTCAAAGGACGCTTCGAAAATTCATCCAAATTCCTTGAGGAGTTCCACCGGGAATTTCTTCAGGTGTTTTTCCGAAAATTCCTCTAGGAGTTCCTCTGGGAGTTCCTCTGGGAGTTCCTCTGGGAGTTCCTCTGGGAGTTTCTTCAGGAGTTCTTCTGGGCATTCCTCAAGGAGTTTCTCTATAATTTCTTCCAGAATTTTTTCCACCAGCTTCCTCAACAATTTTTCAAGGAGTTTATTTAGGAATTCCCCCGGGAAGTCCTCCAAGAATTCATCCGGAAATTAATTGCTCAAGGAGTTCTTCCGGGATTTACTTCAGGAGTTCTTCCCTGGGTTCTCCAGGAGTTCATGCGAAAATTGTTCCAGGATTTCTTCCGTTTTGTTGCTCCAGGATTTCCTCCGGGAATTGCTCAAACAGTTTCTCCGGGAATTGCTTTAGGAGGTCTTCTGATTCTTTCGGAAATTGATCCAGAAATTCCTTCGAGAATTACTCCATGAGTTCCTTCATCAACTCTTCGAAAGTTGAAAGTTGAAAGTTCCTTCATCAAGATCCTTCGAAAAATTCTCCAGAAGATACTCTGAGAGTTTCTCTGGGAATCTCTCCTTAAGTTCCTTCGGATTTGTTTTTCAGGAGTTACACCGGGAATTTCTCCAGGATTTCCTTCGAAAATTTTGAATTTAGTTCCTACGTGTGTTCCTCCGGGAACTGCTGAGGTTTTATCGGAAAATTATCCAGTAGTTTCTCCCAGAATAGTTCCGGAAATTCTTCAAGGATTTCTTGCGGCAATGCTACCAGGAGTGCTTACGGTAATCCTTCCAGTAATTCCTCCGTATTTACCGAGGAGTTCTACTTAAAAATAGGGAGAAACTAGAAACGTTCCCTCATGTCTTAGGTTTCGACTTTCATAATCAACGGAGCATTTTTTTTCATTTTTCATTTTTCAGAGAAAGGATAAAGCTGAGCTATTTCGAAACGTAATTACGAAAAAAAAAATGGTTTCTGGAAAACTGTTAAAAAATTTCTATCAGTAAAAAACCTTGTTTGTTCCTCTTAATGAGTAAGGAAATCGATTTTGAAAACATTGCTCTGTAATATGATAAAACATAAAAAAAAAATGGAAATGTGTCCAGTTTTGCTTTAAGGCATTAACCTTCAAGCTCAAAGCTCCAAGCTTGAGTCTGCAAGGTCAAACTCCAGCGTGATAGCTCCAAGCTGAAGGCTTTAAACACTAATTTCCAAAGTTTTAGTTTCAAGTTCAGAGCTCCTAAGGACCAAACCGAAAGCATCGTTCGGAAAGCTCAATAAAGCATACAGTAAGCAATAACTTATATCCCAAGAGAGACGAACCAGCCAAGGGCTGAAAGTCTCTTAAATAAAGACAAATCAATCAATATATCTCAAGCTTGAAGCTCAGAAGCCAGGCTTCGAGCAGTTTTCAATCTGCAACAATGCTCCAAGTTACAAGTTTCAAACACTTAGTTAACAGTCTTTAGTTGGCTAAGTTGAAAGCTTGAATCTGCAAGCTAAAAACATACGGCCAACTTGAAGGTTCAAGCTAAATGATTTAGCACACCCAATATTCAAGTTTTTTGAAGGGCCCATGTAGCCAAGCCACAGATATAAAGACGTAGGTATTCAGCATGGCCGTGTTGAGGAAGACGGGTTCAATTCCCGATCAGTCCAGGAAGTATTCCTAGTGAATATTTCCTAAACTTCTTTGAGTATGTAACATGTGCATGTCCCATAAAATTAAAAATAAATATATAAATTATGTAAATTGTTTTGTGTTAGGAGTTAGGTCTAAAATTGTTAAATTTTCCTTTAAAAACGCCCAATTTGCACACCGTCGTTGCATCATTCCCTCCACACGCGCCCATAGAGTGCAATAAAAATTCAATTAGACGAGGAAAAGAGGGATAAAATTAGACGAGTTGGAGCGAGCCCCATCCGGGACGGATCCCCGAGCGAAGAACCCGCTCTCTTTGGTTTGAACTTGGGATGTGAACAGGTGTGTGCTCGAGTGCTCCTAAAGTTAATACCGCTAACCGGAAAAAAGTCCCTGATTTCGGATGTGCTACAGATCGGCCGTCGTGGCCTTGTGAACCCGTGATCCTCTGCAATAAGTGGCCGCGGTAAATGCCCGTGGTAACAAAAAAAAGGTGAAAGTGAGCCGTGAAATCGAAGTGATCCCTAGTCCCGACTCCGGTAATCCCACGTGGGTGTGTTCAGGCCCGGATTGTGGTTAGGCCTAGAGAACGAAGAAGGCCAGCAATCGGTAGATCGTGGATTGAGCCTGTGGTAGAGATCTCGGAAGAAACGTTTTACCGTCTATCCGTCGCGAATGTGCGACAAAAAACCCCAAATCAAACGCGCATCCGAACCTCCGAAGAGAAAAAGTGATTTCCCGTCTCCAACCGGACAGATACGTCCGTGCGCGTAGTGGGTGCGATCCGACCAGCGAAGCGACGACCAACGACCAACGACGGTGTGGGCCATCGTAGCCCCCCCCCAAACTCACTCTCATCAGGCTAGGTGCCCCTGGGATGAGACTCAGGTAAGGCACATGCTCCTTATCTACTATTAAAGGCCAATAGCCTACTTACAAGTATTGAATATATTCAAGCTTGTCAGACGATCACTTGCAAAATGGCAATTGGCAGAGGAAACTCTGAGTCGATAGCTTTGGAAGTGATAAAGAAGCTGAGAAGCAAGCTTTGACCCAGTTGGAGAGTCATGCCAAGCTTTTTTTTTCTTTTTATTCGTGAATTTTAACTTAGGCTAATTCTTCACTCAACGCCAAAAAAAGAAGTTCTAACAGAAATGTTTGAGGAATTCCTGAAGACATTATTGTAGAAGTTCCTTAAGAAATGGCCAGATAAATTCCTGAAAAAATTGCCAAAATTCTAAATTCCCAAAAAAAAAAAAAACCTTGGAGAACTTCTTAAAAGAAATGTTTGAGGCATTTCCGAGAGAACCTCTTAATAAATTGCAACAACAACTTAAGGACAAACGTCTTGAAATCCCGTTTCAATAGTGCATCAGAACTTCAAACGCACAAATTTCAAGCAGCAAGCTTCACATAACAGTGCATTTTATTATTCTATTCTTGCTCACTTGTAATAAGCTTAAAATAAGAAGATCAAGTGCGCTGGTTTCGTTTACGAAGAGATTTGTGCCCTGAAAATCGTGAGTAGGTGCCGAAGTCGGCCATTGTGGCGGCCATTTTGAGATTCTAACAAGTCTGCCCTTAAGAAAATGCTACCAGAAAAATTTCTTAAACAATTGTGTTGAGTTGGAGACTAGGCTTTCGCAAAAAATTGCTAGAAAAATGTCTTTGGATATTGCAGAACAAATTATTTAATTTTTAGTTTTTTTTAATAGACCATAAGAAATTGAGAGACAAAAGTGTGTGACAAAAGTATTGCTGGAGAAACCTCTAAAGGAATTGCCAAAACAGTTTCTAAAATACCTACCTGAAAAAATGAGGAAAATTCGGAGAAGTTACAAAAGGAGTTTCCAAATGAAATGCTAAAAGAATTGCCATAGGAATTCATAAAGTGATTGACGGACAGAATTCCTGGAAACATACAGGAGGAATTTCATAAGAATTTTTTGGAAGGATTTCCAATGAAAATGTCAAATAAATTTCAAAATCATTTGCCAGAAATATTTCAGATGAAAATTCTTGGAGACATCAGTAGAATATATCCAAAGAAAATTCCAAAAGAATTGACGGAATAATTTTAAGAAAGTTCTAGAGAAATACCTAACGAAATTTTCGAAGGAGTTCCCGAAGAACTTACTTGGGCTAATTCCTGACGAATTTTGCGCAAAATGTCAAGCAGCTTTTTTTGAAAAAATTTCCGGAGAAAACTACGAAAAAACCGAGGAATTCACTCAAAATTGCACAAAAAATAAAATCAAATAATTTGCGAAGAAATTGCTGAAAAAATGTCCAAATAAATCCAGAAGTAAGTGTCGGAGGTATATTGCCGATAGAAATTTCAGCAGAACCTTTCAAAACATCTTCTTGAGAAATCGTCATCCATAGAAGATTTCAAAAGACAATTCTGAAAGAATACCGACATTTTCTTAAGAAGCTGAAGAGAAATTCTTGAAAAAAATTGGCGGTCTAGTTTCTGAAGAACTTACTGGAGGAATTCCTTATGAATTTGCCAGACAATTTTAGAAATTGTCGGGGATATTGCAAAATGAATTGTCAGAGGACACTCTGTAAAATGCACGAGGAGTTCTCAAAAATGTGCGTTAGAATTACTAAATATTTCTGAAAAAAAATCCTGAAGTTACTGTCGGAGAACTTTTCAAAAGAATTTCCGCTGAAATTTCTGCAAAATCTTCCAGAAGAATTTCTAAAGAAATTGAAGGGAGAATTTCTTCAGGAATTCTCGGAGAAACATCTACACAAATTGCCTTATTAATTCCTGGAATGCATTCCCGGATGAGTTCGTAAGAGAGTTTTCGAAGGAATTCTTAAAAAAAAAAACTGACGGAACTGATTTAAAGCAAATAAAGGAAGCAATCTTAAAAAAATACCGGAGGAGTTCTTGGATAAATTTGCAAATTGAACTCCGGAGGCAATCGTGTTGATGAATAATTAGTTAATACAATAATTGCTGGAGGAAAACCGGAAAAAATACTAGAGAAAATTTCAGAAAAAAATCCTAAAATAGTTTCCTGAGGATAACTACAAAAAATGGGCACAGGAATATCTAAATAACCTATCCAGTAGATGCTTGAAAAATTGAGAAATTCTATAAGCTTCGGAGGAATTGATAAACAAATTTCCTATTCCTAAAATAGTTGCCGGAGAAACTCCTTGAGAAACAGTCTGAGGAAGTCATGAAATGCCTGAATAATTATTAATATCTAAAAGAATTCTTTAACCCTTTGGAGCCGAAGGGGTCAATTTGACCCCGGCGATGAAACCGAGCATAACAAACGTATTCGAGGCCAGCGAGGTTGCGGCAGCAGTAGCGAAATTATCCGGCTCCAAAGGGTGAAACAATGGCAGAAGACAATAGTTGTAAATTTTTCAGAGGAATTCCGGAGAAAATGCCGGAGTAATTTCCAAACTATTGTTGAAGACATTTTTCTAAAAAAATTCTGAAAAAATTGCCGGAGGAACTAATTGATGGAGAAATTCACTTATCAATTGAAGGGGGAGTTTTGGAAGACATTGCCGGATGAATACCAGGGAACATATTCCAATAATTGCCGAAATAATTCCACAGGAAACTGTTGGAAGAATTCCTGAAAAACTGGCCCCTCAAGTAACTGCCGAAGGATTTTTCAACAAGCTCCTGGAGGAATTCCTGAAGTCATTCTTTAAGAATATCAGAAATATTTTTGTGGAATATTGACAGAAACTTCCATAATCCTTCTTTGATAATTTTATAAAAAATTGCAAAGGAAATTGTTAGTGGAATTTCTAGAGAAATTTCTGAGGGAATTCGTGAAAGAATGAATGGACGAGTCCCTGAAAAATAAGATGGAACTTTGAAATCATTCGCCTGATGATTTTTTAAGGAAGTTGCGGTAGAATTCCTAGTGGAATTTCTGGAACACTGCTTGATGAAAGCTTAAAACCGTCAATACAGAAATTTATAAACAGTGGAAGAATCCTTTACAGAATTGGGGATTGAGCTTCAAGCTCAATATTCAAGTTCCTTATTCAAAGCTCCAGGATTCATAGTAGAAGTTCAAATTGAAAGTAAAGATTTCAATCAAAATGAGGTTTGTCATATAAAAAAAATTTTTGGAGAAACATTCTTAAGAGATTTCTGAAAAGCTTGAACCCCTGCTGAGCGCAAAAGAAAATTCTCGAAAAATAAAGCATTTGAGAGATCTACGTAGGCACTTTTTATAAATAGAATTATTTTCTAAATTCACGACTTTCACGCCGAGAACCCAAGAACGAATCTCACTGCCGCCCAACTCACAAAAAGTAAGTTCTTCTTTCGGAAGGAAGGTTAAATTCTTGGTCCCGAAACTAGCTATTGGCTAAAGATCTTGTAAAAAACTCAAGTTTACATAACTTAACCTTCCGTAACTCGCGCGGTTGACTACCTGCGTCAGCACCGCACTAATGCTGAGTACGAAAAGCGTGATTTTTTCAACATGTTGTACAAAATACAACAGCGTGATCGCTCGAAGGTTAACATCGTTTTCTACTTTACTAGTAACTTTTCCATTTCACCATCAACAGATCCACACTAGGCTGTCCCAAAAAAAACGATGTTTGAAAAGTCAAGGTGCTCAACTCTTAAATGAAATATACGCATATTTGAAGCATTTTTGTAAAACATTTCGATTTTTTAAAAAAATCGTTCATAGGTTCCGCCAGAGCAATTTTTAAAAAATGACCCTTTGTCATTAAAATTCTCAAAAAAAAAATGTTTTTTCCAATATATTAAATCTTTTTTTTAGAAAGAATGGCGCATATGAGTAGTACTAGCAGATAAAACTTTCCAGATTGAAAATAAAAAATAGTACATGTATTTTTTTTAGTAAATTTTGATCAAAAATGCTCAACAAATAGACCTTTTATCAGCCCTGGCGGAACCTCCAAACGATTTTTTAGAAAATCGAAATGTTCTACGAAAATACAATGATACATATTGCCCACTTTACTGGCATTATACCAGATTTGCTGGTATGTCTGAAACATACTGGAAAAACTTGTAATTAGAAGGCACGAAATGTTGCTAATTGACAAATTGAGAGATGAAATTTGTGAAAAAAATCGCGTTCTGGTGGGATTCGAACCCACGACTATTCGTATTCGTTAGACCGGCGCTTTAACCAACTAAGCCACAGAACAAGTAATGATTCTGCGGAATAGAAAGCCAAACAGACTCCGAAGCCGCACCGTGAACACTCCTATTTCACAAACTCATCTTCCTTTTCGGCTTAGATGCCAATCCACAACACACTCCTGTTTGTGACCACAAACTACAAGTGCGAGCGAATTTTTTTTATGAAGCCGAGACTTATTCTCGCACTCCGCATACCTAGGAGTGTTCACGGTGCGGCTTCGGAGTTCGTTTGGCTTTCTATTCCGCAGAATCATTACTTGTTATGTGGCTTAGTTAGTTAAAGCGCCGGTCTAGCGAATACGGAGTCGTGGGTTCGAATCCCACCAGAACGCGATTTTTTTCACAAATTTCATCTCTCAATTTGTCAATTAGCAACATTTCATGCCTTCCAATTACAAGTTTTTCCTTCTACGAAAATGCTTCAAATATGTATATCTTTCATTTAAGGGTTGAGCACGTTGACTTTTCGAACATTTTTTTTGGGACAGTCTAATCCACACACTCCCTGTAAACCAGATGGGTATAGAGACCACCGCCAATTGATTTCCCTAAAGAAGCCCACCCCACTTCCCCTGCCTGCCCGAGATGTGCTTCCCATGCGCTTACCTGATGTTGGCCGCCTCGTTGACGTACGCCCCCCACCCGAACAGCGGCGGCGAAGTTAAGGCAAACGAGTAGCTCCAGATGAACAGGATGGAAAAGATGGCCCCGCGCCGGCTGAGGCTCCGCGACGAGAACGGATAGCTGATGAGGCAGAATCGCTCGTACGAGAGCACCGTCAGCGTCGTGATGGACGTTATTCCTGGTGGAGGTTTGAAAGAGAAAAGAAAAATTGATGAACGTGAATTAATAGGAGACAGTGACAAAAACGTTACTTTTTTATTCTTTTGGTTGCAGTGACCTCTGATGGATGATAGGAGGAAAAGTTTTTCGACAGATGGGAATTAAGTGACCGAAATGGAAGTTGCTTGTTTCAGGATTGATGGGAATTGGAATAGTTTTTTTTTTCTTAAGAACTGAATCAATCAGAATTTCAACCACTCGAAATGAAATTGTGTGATTTCTGGCAATACTGTGTGAATTTTATCCCTTCGGGTACAGAACGTGCTGGTAAATTTTCGTTTAACTTCCTCAGTGCTATCCTTTCCAACTTTGCCTTTTCCCATTGCACTTAACGTGTGTCAAGGTAAATGTTTTTCTGCACGCCAAGGCGGATCGTGTTCAAAAAACAAGGAATGCTTCTAAAAACTTCAACCCGAGATCTCCAATCAAATCAGAGTCAAAACTCAATTGGCATCAATTATTAAAGGTAAAGGATGAAAAATGAGAGCCTCGAGAAGAATATTATGAAGTAATGATATGCCACATACCACAGCAGATCGAAGAAAACAAGATGAGTAATTCATAACCAAAAGCAAAACTTCAAAAAACTTTCATCTTCCTTGAATCACCTCATTCTCCTCTAATCACATTCGACGAGGAACCCAAAACGAGATAAATTTTACCCTACATCATTGTCCATCATTCGATTCATCATTTCACTAAATTCAATTACGCCAAGCAGTAAAAGAGCCATCGTTTTCTTCCTCACTCAAAGCAGTTTTCGGTACTTTTCCTATCTCGAATTCCGATCTGGATGGAAACGGTTTTCTTTCATACACCCACCTGTTGCTCAGCAGGCAGAGAACGTCTTCATTTTCGATCCGAACGTCTCTCCAACACCCAGTTTGGTTCAGTAGGTTTAGTATTCTCCGGTGAAAGGTGAAATTCCCACAATTTGTCTTTGATTTTTCGGTTCGTTTGAAGTGAACAAACAAAGAACGGAGCTTTTGTATGGAATCGCTCTTTCGATTCAATTCCCCATGGAAAAATTCTATCAAAATATTTGATATATTGATGAAACACATGAAAATGACCTATTCCACGTAAACTGAAGTTTGTTTAACCTTGTCTACCAGATAAAATGCTTGAAGTTTTGGGATGCAGGTCTTCATTACATACATACATTTATTTGTTGAACATCACATTTAAGACAAGACATAATCAACAATAGTACGCCGCAATACTCGGTTTGTGGCTGCCGCTCTCCATCCTCGGTCGCGCCCAATGCTCGTCAGGCCACGCTCCACCTGGTCCGCCTATCGTGCTCTCTGTCTCCACGCCTTCTTGTGCCAACCGGATCAATAGCAAACACCAGCTTTGCAGGGTTGTTGTCCGGCATTCTTGTAACATGCCCTGCCCACCGTATCCTTCCGGCTTTGGCCATTCTCTGGATGCTGGGTTTGCCGTAAAGTACAGCGAGCTCGTGGTTCATCCTTCTCCGCCACACACCGTTCTCCTGCACACCGCCGAAGATCGTCCTTAGCACGCGTCGCTCGAACACTCCGAGTGCTTGCAGGTCCTCTTCGATCATGGTCCATGTCTCGTGTCCGTAGAGGACCATCGATCTTATTAGCGTCTTGTACATGGTACATTTGGTGCGTGGGTGATTCTTTTTCGACCGCAGTTTCTTTGATGATGCGCCTCCGAATTTCACGACTCACGTTGTTGTTAGTAGTCAGTAAGGATCCGAGGTAGACGAATTCCTCCACCACCTCGAAAGTATCCCCGTCTATCGTAACTTTACTACCCAGACGGATCCGGTTGTGTTCGGTTCCGCCTATCAGCATGTACTTTGTTTCTGGGGCATTCATCACCAGTCCGACCTTTGCTGCTTCGCGTTTCAGGCGGGTGTACAGCTCTGCCACCGTTCCAAATGTTCTGGCGATTATGTCCATGTCGTCCGCAAAGCACACAAATTGACCGGATTTTGTGAAAATCGTGACCCGGCTGGTGAGCCCGGCTCGTCGCATCACACCTTCCAGAGCGATGTTGAAGAGTAGGCATGAGAGTCCATCACCTTGTCGCAGTCCCCGGCGAGATTCGAATGAACTGGATAGTTCACCCGAAACCCTTACGCAGTTTTGAACACCGTCCATCGTCCATGATTCTCCATAGCTCTGCGCGGTCGATACTGTCGTATGCCGCTTTGAAGTCGATGAACAGGTGATGCGTTGGGACCTGGTATTCGCGGCTTTTCTGGAGGATTTGCCGTACGATGAAGATCTGATCCGTTGTCGACCGGCCGTCGATGAAACCGGCTTGATAACTTCCCACGACTCATTCGTTTTAGGTGACAGACGACGGAAGATGATCTGGGATGGCACTTTGTAGGCAGCATTCAAAATAGTGATCGCCCTGTAGTTCTCACATTCCAAATGGTCGCCTTTCTTGTGAATGGGGCAGATTACCCCTTCCTTCCACTACTCCGGTAGCTGTTCGGATTCCCAGATCCTGACTATCAGCCGATGCAGACAGGTGGCCAACTTTTCTGGGCCCATCTTGATGAGTTCTGCTGCGATACCATCCTTACCAGCTGCTTTGTTGGTTTTGAGCTGGTGAATGGCATCCTTAACTTACCTCAGCGTGGGAGTTGGTTCGTTTCCGTCCTTCGCTGCACTGGCGTCGTCGTTTCCTCAGTTGCCGTGGTCTCCTATGCCTACGTTCTCCACACCATTCAGGTGCTGATCGAAGTACTGCTTCCACCTTTCGATCACCTCACGTCCGTCCGTCAAGAGGCCTCCATCCTTATCCCTGCATATTTCGGCTCACGGCACGAAGCCGTTGCGAGATGCGTTGAGCTTCTGATAAAACTTCCGTGTTTGATGGGAACGGCACAGCAGTTCCATTTCTTCACACTACGCTTCTTCCTGGCAGCGCTTTTTCTCCTGAAAGAGGCGGGTCTGCTGTTTCCGCTTCTGTCACAGATAAGCATTAGAGGGGAATTAAAAGTACAGAACTGATAACAATAACACTCAATCAAAAGAAAAAATAATGGAAGAAATGCTAGAGACGCAAATGTTCACAACTACCAGTGGAGATCCCAAATAATTTGAGTTTTTTTTTAACGATGCTGAGATAATTCCATATTCTGAATCTGCATGCAAAACTGAGCCGAAATCCATTTTTTTAGTGCCCGGGAACCTATTTAAAAATCAACTTTAAGTTTATATTAAAGCGATATGTCGAACTGCCCCTCGTCGAGAAAAAACGCAGTAGGCGTTGCCGCGTGCAGACGTGTTTTGATCTGCTCGTCACGTTTCTTTCGCGTTCGGAAGATTTTTTTTTCGCGATTCCGCCGACGGTTTAGTCGGTGCTACGCCATCCGGATGGTACTTCCGCGGGTGAAAATTGTGAATAATTGATTTTAAGAAGATGTGTGTTCAAATTCAGGAGGTGTCCAAACTCAGTTCCGCGTTGCAGTCTTGCAAATGGGACCAAAATTCGTATCAAGTGTCGGAATTTGTCGTCGAATCCGCGTTTTAGCATTCAGTAGTTTTTCGATTGTAACGTTTGTGGTGAAACTATGGCTCCTGGTTTTCCGAGTGTTTTTTCGTCTTTGGATGATATGACAGAAACCCTGTTGGTACCAGTGCAGTCTCATATCCATAATTATATGAGTGATGAAGCGACGTTTGTTCTACAATTGATGACGGATTGTGAGCGCGATGGGGCGAGGAGCAAGCCTGACAGAGGACGGTTTCATGGAGATGGCAGCGCTACCTTGGATGGTTTTTGGTGAGATTGTTCTGATCATTACTACTACAAATTTAACTAAATACGTGCCAGTTTCGAATATTACCTTTGAAACAGGAAGTGTGTTTGCAATATCATTATCCATTTGATAACGGTAATGCACACATGCGGGGCTTGTTGAAAGTGAAAGTGACCTCAGGTATCAGGTATCAGAAGGCCGGCTCCAGAGGCACGTTATCCTCCATTTGGGACATTTGTGCCATCGCCAAAATAACAGCCTATTTCATCATCTACCTGAGGGAAAAGGAAGGAAAAAGGATTTGGATGGGGATAGGGACAGGTAGGGAAATAGGAAAAATACCCTGAAAGAGGGTACTACGCACAAGCGTACCACAATGGGTTCAAACAGCGCCCTGAAAAGGGCACTGTAATAACGCATAAAGCGAAAGAGAGCCTATAGCTCTTTACCACAGCGGGTTAAGAACAACAGAATATCCTGAAGATTCAGGTTTCTGAAGTCAGTTTCACTTAATAAGTGTTTACCGAATACTCGGAAACGCAGTTGCGCGAAAACTGGACAGTTACATATCAAATGATACGAAGTTCCATAATCGGATTCACAGCTATCACAGGCAAATGAATCAGCTTGCTGAATATTCGCCATGTGATAGCTGAGTCGGCAGTGGCCAGTCAATGCTTTGACCAGCATGCTGCAATTCTGCTTAGACAGATTAGTTAGATATGTACTTCGCCACCCGTAGAGATGGCTCAGCACTATACAATTTGGTTTGACGACATGACTCCAAACTATTCCAATATTGTCTGTGTTGAGTGACAGCCCAGGTGTGAATCTGAAGCTTAATCCAACACTTCGATATCGGAATAGCTGGCTCAGGGCCAATGAAGTCATGTGATGCTCCAGAGCGAGCTAACTCATCAGCCAATTCATTTCCAGCGATGGAAGAATGACCAGGTACCCATAGAAGGTGAACAGCGTTTGCTGAATTCAGCTCCTCGATTTGAGTTCGACAAGCGATAACTATCTTCGACCTGGAGTTGGCCGAAGCAAGTGCTTTAATAGCAGCCTGGCTATCTGAACAGAAGTATATTACTTTGCCCATTACGTGCTGCTGAAGTGCTGATTGCACTCCGCACATAAGAGCAAAGATTTCGGCCTGAAAAACGGTACAGTGTCTACCAAGTGAATAAGACTGATACAGCCTTAGCTCACGAGAATAAACACCAGCACCTGCTCGACCTTCGAGAAGGGAGCCATCAGTGTAACATACGATGCCGTCTGAAATACTTCTTTCCAGATAACCAGATGTCCACTCTTCCCGGGAAGGGAATTTCGTGGAAAATGTCCTATATGGAAAATTACAAGCAATTGTAAGATCACTTGGAGCAAGGACAATTTTGTCCCAATTCACTAAAAGTGGAAACAACGAGGTGTGTGTTGATGTGCGGTTCACAGGAGTTTCCTCTAGTAGACCGAGTACCCGTAACCGGTAAGTGCAAGAAAGGGCTTCTTGTTTGAGATGAATGTGTAGTGGGGCAACGTCAAAGAGAACTTCGAGCGCTGCCGTAGGAGTTGAAGAGAACGCTCCAGACATCGCCATTAAGCACATCCTTTGGAGATGGCCTAATTTTGATTGGACCGCTCTCACTTCACCCTTTTGCCACCACACAAGACATCCATAAGCCAATATTGGCCGAACCACAGTTGTGAAGATCCATTTGATATACTTGGGTTTTAGACCCCAAGTTGTACCAAAAGTACGCCGGCATTGCCCGAAGGCCATACAAGCTTTCTTGATTCTGAACTCAATGTGAGGTGTCCAGGAAAGCTTGGAATCAAGAATGACTCCAACGTACTTTACCTGTTCAGTCACATCGATTTCAGAATCAAAGAGACGCAAAGGTCGAACGCCATTACGGTTTCGCCTTTCCGTGAAAAGAACAATAGATGTTTTACTCGGATTAACCGAAAGGCCATATTGGCGACACCAACCCTCAACTACCTGAAGGGCGTTTTGCATCAGGTCGAAAAGGGTGCTGATGCACATACCAACTAACAATGTTAGGTAGTCGTCGGCAAAACCATAAGTAGGAAAACCGCTATTATTGAGTTGCCTCAATAGCGTATCTGCTACGAGATTCCACAAAAGCGGTGATAAGATTCCCCCTTGGGGGCATCCACAAACACTCAATTTCCTAATCCCTGCTAGACGCAATGTCGAGAAGAGATATCGGTTTTTGAGCATTTGGTGAATCCAATTGGAAATCATTGGAGATATACCATGACTCCGTGCGGCTTCCAATATGGCATCGAAAGGCACGTTGTCAAAGGCACCCTCGATATCTAAGAAAACACCCAAACAAGATTGCTTTTGAGCGAATGCTTTCTCGATATCGTAAACAACCTTGTGTAAAAGAGTCACAGTGGACTTACCAGATTGGTAGGCATGTTGGTTCACATGAAGAGGCACGTTGGCCAGATGAACATCACGGATATGATGATCCACAATGCGTTCTAAGCATTTCAGAAGAAAAGAGGTCAAACTGATAGGTCTGAAACTCTTTGCTTCTTCATACGACGCACGACCCACTTTCGGAATAAACTTTACAGTAATATCCCTCCAGGATTTGGGAATATACCCTGTAGCAAAACTGCAAACAAGTAGTTTTTTCAAAACATGTTTGAAATAATCAAATCCCTTCTGAAGCAAAATAGGATAAATCCCATCTGCCCCAGGAGATTTGAAAGGAGCAAAGCTATTAAGAGCCCACTCAATCGATTCTATAGTTACAATACTCCGAGCCGAAGCTAAAGAATCATAACTACAAGAAAAGACATCAGGATCATCCGAAGATGTAATATCCACACATCCAGGGAAGTGTGTGCTGAATAAGCATTCCAGAACTTCCTCATCAGAGGAAGTCAGATCGCCATTTGGCAAACGAAGTTCGTTCACCCGGAAATCCTTAGATTTCGCAAGGATTTTGTTTAACCGACTGACTTCACTTAAGCTGGAAACATTTGTACAAAGGTTTTTCCAGCCGGATCGTTCAGCAGACCGGAGAGCTTTCCTGTAGGCCTTGCGAGCCGACCTGAAAGCCTCCGAACCAGCCGAACGTCGTCTGTTCCAACTCTTTCTACATTGTTTCCTGAGTTTCGCCAGATCAGAGTTCCACCAAGGGGTTCCTCTTGTGATCTTCACAGACCGTAGAGGGCATGCTTCTTCAAAAGCTTCCATGATGAAGGTCGTTGTAGTATCAACGGCATCATCTAAATCACTTGGAGTGTCAATGGATGGTGAATATCCATGAAATTTGGCTGCAACCAAATCAGTATAAAGATCCCAGTTTGTTGACCGAGGATTCCTGAAACGCAATGTTTGCGAAGTAACATTTAAATGTTCAAAAAAGATATAGCGATGGTCAGATAAAGATTCTTCATCTGACACATGCCAATTGGTCAGCTCGTGACTAATTCTGCTAGAGCAAAGCGTTATATCTAACACTTCCTCTCTAGCAGATACCATGAAGGTTGGGCGGTTGCCTATGTTAAGTAATGCAAGATCTGTACTACTTAAGTACTCCATCAAACTGGAGCCTCTCAAGTTAATGTCTGAGCTGCCCCAGATGATATGGTGAGCATTAGCATCACTGCCAACAATTAGCGGAAGGCCTTTTGAAGTGCAGTATGCGATGACTTGTTTGAAAGCATCCGTAGGGGATGGTTCATCATGTGGTAAATACACAGAACAATAGACGTATTTCCTGTTGAGGTTTCCAACAGATACATCAATTGTGATAGCACATACATCTCTGGTGGTTAGTTCAGAGATGAGTGTAGCAACTATTGCGTTGTTGACAAGCACACAGGCTCGAGGCATGACACGCGAGTTTGCCATTTCATGTTTACTGAAAGTGGCAAACACCGGGTTCACAAGGTTTCCTAGATAGAAATTTCCCTTACGAAAGTAAGGTTCTTGTACCAAGGCCACTTGGGCTGTACCATTTTGCATAAGTCTGCAAAGATTGATCGTTGCTGTTCTTTTATGCTGAAGATTGATCTGAGCTATCCTAACCGTAGCCACTACCCAAACTAGGTAAGATTAAACTCTTCGCAATAGCAGCACAACAAAGAACAGCAACAATAAAACCAAATCGGTATCGATTGGAAAACGCCAAAGGCGAGGATACACAGAATACACTGTGTAAATCGCATAATGCGAAACCATATAGGTGAAAATTTAAACTAATTAACAACATCTTCATAATCCCGCCCTTATTTAGCCTCAAGTGAGACTAAAGAAGGGCAGCTGATTGTCTCGGAGAAACACAAGGTCCACTGCACCATTGCTCCGGTTAGCGCAGTAAGGGCTACATACTGTGGAGCGCGCCCTGGTACTCCACAGGCTCCGTTAGCGGTTAGGTTTTTATTAGACCCCCCTAGCCATTCATTCCTAGGCACGGTAAGCATAAAGCCGCATCACACCATGAATTAGGGGTCACCTGTTGGTGGATTCTTACCACCGGAACAGGCGGTCCGTAGTGTTATTCTTAGCCAATTGAGACAATCGCTACCGACACTACACAGCTATCTAGGCTGATCGAGAAAAGAAGTTAATATTGATGATCAACTTCATACGGACTCGAACAGCCGTTGTTTGCAATATCATTATCCATTTGATAACGGTAATGCACACATGCGGGGCTTGTTGAAAGTGAAAGTGACCTCGGAATGGACGTGAGTAACCAGACATTCTGAAACGGGTCACTGGATCCCAACCGAGCTATCACCTTTCAATTCCCTTGCTTAAGATGATTTCAGTTTTTAGTGTGAAATTCAGTAAAAATCACACAGAAAACTGCAGACATCTTTCTTCCATAATACCACTGCCGGACAGTGGGAGTTGAATTGTATATACACACACACACATGTCGAACCGCCCCTCGTCGCGTTTTGTACTGGGCGGGGCTGTCAAACAGTTGCCCAGCTTTCAAAAGGTGATTTAAAAAAAAATCTCTTTGAAGTTTAAGGTATCAAAATAAAGTTCTAAAAATCTGAAAAAAATACTAGTGGCTCTGAAAAAGGTGCTCTTTCGTATAAAATAAAAGAACAATACATTTATCGAAATTTAAAAACCCAATTGACGAAAGAAATTTAAAAAATCCTAATAAATCCATCTAGCGGTGATGCCACCTTTTTAGTGCCTTCGAGAACTCATTTTAACATAAAATGATGTAATCTTCCTCAGTGTCAATTATCCAGTAGATCCAGAGTGGATAACTGATACTGAGGAAGATTACAAGTGGTAGTCGAAATACGCGTATCTGACAAAGGATAAGCAATTAGAGCGGAATTAAAAGGTACGAAACTAATTACACTCATTCGAAGAGGGTTTTCTGCTTAGAGGGTTAGAAAAGTCGGTACAAGATAAAATAATCAAGTAACATGTTGCTTCTGTTCAACAAAAAAAGGAGCAATATTGAATTTTCAGTGGTCTATTAAATCCATTTAAGTCCGTCATCTTGAACATTCTCGCCATTTTTGAACTCCAGACTTCTTCACCACACCCGATATACCCATATTGAACGGTTTTAGAGCTTAAAACTCCATTAAACAGCCTAAGTAGATTTTTCCTGCCCACAAAATGAAACATTGTGTTGTCCATTTAAAGTCCGTACAAACAAACCACCTGTATCTTAGAAAAAAAAAAACATAGAGAAAGGTCGAGCATTGAGAATAAAGACATTAAGTGCAGTTTAGCCATCCGTCAGTCGCGCGGTTGACAACCATCGCAAGCACCACGCTAATATAGAGTACAAACAGCGAGATTTTTTCAAAGTGTTGTATGAAATATAGGTTAATGACAAAATTTAGAGAAACTTTCCTTTTATTTTGCATACCTTTCCGCTTTCATCTCATGAATACTTGAAAGTTGCATAATCTCTGCTAATTGAAGTACATGTTCACAAGGTCAGGTCAGATACAAGATCCAGTTTGTTTGAAATTCTATGTCACATATTTCTCTTCTAATCAGGAAAGAAACCATTCCACAGTGGTTCCATTTGTTCAGGGAAGCGGTCATAAATCATTTTCTTCGTTTTTTGAAGGGCAGAATCATTATAAGTGATCAGAAATAGCATGTTATGACTAAAAAAGGATATTCCAGTTCATTTTCATGATCATCACTTGAAAAATATGAACTTTGAACATTTTTATTTATGATAAATGAAAATATCATGAAAAAAACCTTTATTTTGCACAGAAATCAGTAATCAAATATTTTTAATTATTATGAGGAGTGGGTCGAATTCTGAGGAATTTCTGCTAAGTATTGCACGTTACATTTATAGCATGACTGTATCATAATAGATTCTTGTGAATATAATCAGTATTAGCATTATAATTGTGATTTTATTAGTAGGTTCTATTTCTACTGCAATAAAATAAATATGTGAAACTGAATATTTTTTTCAGAAATAAGGTAGTTTTAATTGTCGAAACACAGAAAAATTCATCACATATCGAATTAGTATGTATAACTACAGTACCTAATGCCCAAAAGCGATAATTCTGAAACAATAGTAACAATAGTGCAATTACAGAATCAATTACTTCTGAATTTATTTCAAATATTCAGGATTAATTCACAAAACGTACGTAAAAGAAAAATTTTCAACCATACAAATATTGCTTTACACAGTTATATGTCATATAATTCATGGGCTTGCGTTTTGCACAATAAAAAAGATTCAAGTATATGTCCAGTCGTATTTGTTTCTCACAATTGCATTGCAACTGCTATCCAGTAATATTGTACATGGAATTTTAATCATGTATAGCTCTAACCCAATAAAAGAAATATATACAAATACCCCTCGTCATTGCAATTTAATCAGCTCCAGTTATTTTAAAAGGAATCAATTTCTACACTAAGATTTAACATTATTGAATTTATCAAATATTCCGATTTGGGAAGGGAATATGAGGAGTAAATACGCTCTTTTAGTAAATATTACTAAAAGAGCGTATTTACTCCTTCTTCTTCCAGTACTACAGTATTAGGAACTGAATGGATTTTGAGGAAATTTTTTATATGTTGGCAGCAAATGCAAAACTTCTTATCAAATTCGACAATTACAGAGGTAAGTTTTGACGAGGCCAAATAAGAATGGTTGTTATACAACTATTGAGGTACAGGGGATAGACAAAATGATCGGGACAGGCAAAATTTTCACTTTCCAAAAAATGTTCAGCCAACTGTAACTTTTCGAAAAGTGCATCAAATATTATCAATTTTTTACTGTAAGTTCTTCAACTAGTTGTGTATCAGTGGACAAAATTTGGAAAAGATCGGACAATTTTTCACGGAGTTATAAAGATTTTTAAAAAAGATAAAATTATCCGATAGCCAAATTTGAGCTGTTATATCTCCGGATTCAATGAACCGATTGCAATGAAATTTTGACTATTCATGACTTATATAATGAACTCTGGAAAACATTTGACATAACTTGAAATTTTTGACAAGCGAAAAAGTTATAGCGATTTTATTTTTTCCACGATTTTTTAGTAAATTGGCCTATTTTTAATATGCATCCCATTCCTTTTTCAATTTATTGGCGGCGATGTTGTTACTTTCCTTCAAAACGCGTTTGTATATAAGTCAATTAGAGGGAAACTAAATGAACTATAATTTGCATCTTGAATTTTGAAACGATGTTGATATATTGGATAATTTGGTGTTTTATTAGAAAAATAATCTAATCGTTATAATTTTCTTCCGTGTTAAGAATATTAAATTAATTCAATGGTTTTTCATAGCTCATTATATAAGTCATGAATGGTCAAAATTTCATTGCATTCGGTTCATTGAATCCGGAGATATAACAGCCCAAAGTTGGCTTTCGGATAATTTTACCTTTTATAAAAATCTTTATAACTTCATGAAGAATTGTCCGATTTTTTCCAAATTCTGTCCACTGATACACAACTAGTTGAGGAATTTACAGTAAAAATTTGAGAATATTTGATGCTCTTTTCGAAAAGTTACAGCTAATTGAACATTTTTTGAAAAGTGAAAATTTTGCCTGTCCCGATCATTTTGTCTATCCCCTGTATGAATACCTCAATACCTCCAGAAGTGTATTTTCTGTTCATAATTAAAAAAACATTTTCAAAGATTGTTTTCAAATAAAATATCCCTCAATTATGGTAAAAAGCTTTGAAATATCTCCTGTAAAAATTTCAGTCATTTTGGTACGCATTTCAGACAATGGGGCACGTTCGGTGTAGTACTAGATTTGTAGTAATGAGCTGAATTTTTGTATGGTGAGAAGGTCAATTCTCCATTTCTGCAATGAAATGGTGCAAAAAGCGTGGGTATTATGATTCCTTGCCCAATTTTATGCTGTTTGAGCAAAACTTTGGATAACTATGTTGTTTATGTTGCAAGAAATGGAGAAAACAACAACACTGCTGCCCAAAATTTTGCTCAAACAGCATCAAATTAGGCAAGGAATCATAATGCCCACGCTTTTTGCGCCATTTCATTGCAGAAACGGAGAATTGACCTTCTCACCATACAAAAATTCAGCTCATTACTACAAATCTAGTACTTCATCGATTTGCCCTATTACAGAAAAACCAGTATATATAATTTTGTAGTTATTTTAATACATTTTTTTTATAAAAATAACGGGTAACTTCCAATACATCCTGCATGCTTGTATGCAGATATTTGCAGCTACAACCTACACAGATTGATTCTAATACTCAAATCTGATCATTTGCTGGCGGACGATTGATTAAATGTGGTTAAGAACATGTTTGAAATGTTACATGAAATTTTATTATGTATATATTCTATTGGTAAAATTATGTGCCTATTACTCACATCCCCATTGGTCCAAAAACATCCAGATCCGGTTTTTAGCGCTTCGAATTGGAAGATTAACATCTATTATGATTCTCTACGTTGAAAACCAATTGAAAATCTACTTGCTTTTGTTATACGAAGACGCGGAGTACAACTCAAAAGTCATGTGATTTATCGACAAATTTAAAGAATGTAAAATTTCATAACAGTACCCACGCTCTCATGCAAAATATGCAACAGAAACTTACATAAAAATGGATTTTCTGCATTCTTGGGAACATTATTGATTTATAAAAAATATACAAACTCATAAATTGGCCTATGGCGGTACCAATGTGCATTCGGGTGGTTATATTGATGATAAAGTCTACCCAACTATTTGATACCACTGCACATCTCCAGCTAACGTGGCTGATCACCTATTCAGGCTTAACCTTTACAGATCATTTAGGGTCGATTTCTTCACCTCGGCTTAACCGGTAAGCCAGGCTTACCCTTATAGGGTAATTGATCCGATCATGGAGGAGTTAAACACTGGGTTCATGCTTAAACCACAATTGTATCGCCCCAAGCAAACTTTTTGCATTGATTGAATTGAAAATAATAAAATCTGTCCTTTATCTACGGGAAAATAACGAAATATTACCACTTTGAGGTTGTTATAAGTATTTTATTCGTTTTTATCTGAAAGAACATTGTGTTCCTAATGTTGCGGTATCCCATTGAAATCATATGAGATACCGCAACAATAGGAACACAGCAGCAAACATATTAAGGAAAATATTTTTTTTTAATAGGTTTTTGGGCAAATCTTAAGCAAACAAATGGTGCAATCTCATAATTTAAGCACAATACATCAATTAAAAATACCTTTTGATAACATTCCAGTCGAAAAAGCGCTCAATTGCCATTACCGCAACATTAGGTACTACATACCACAACGATGGGAACAATTACACTAGTTAAACCTGGCTTAACGCTTAAGTCAGGGTGAAGAAATCGACCCTTATTGAATGTTTTTCCTTTTGCAGATCCCCCGTATACATTTTTCAAAAGCTGCCTCCTTTTTCTAAGGCTGTTATCCTTTTAAAATTCCAGCTACTTTCTTGCAGTGAAATTTAAGACGAATTTTCTTCTTTGGCCGCAGAAATTTGTCATGTCTCTCTTCAAACTAGTTTGCCTTGCATAAATGCGTATTTTGTGTGGCAAGCACAATGGTACTCATTGTTGTTACTGTGTTGTGGTTATTTTTTATGTATTTCGCCAAAAAAATCGCATATTAAAAAAACGACGTGGCCACCCTGGGAGAGGGGGGGGGAGTTAAGCCTGAAACCACGCAAGACCACGGTGGGGGAGGGGGGGGGTGTCTCAAATTCAGGAAAAAGTGACCACGTGGTTTATGGACAGCCTCTTGCTCACTGCTCGGTGATCGCTTTGGCCACTTCGTGTAACGTTGCAATGCCTTCTTTTCTCCGTTTATTTTTTTCTTGATCGGCGCTCTTCGATTCGTCTCTTAGCTCTTCAACTTCCGACATATCCGTTTCCTGCTCGACAATATCCTCCTCCAGTACTTCGATGATATCCTCTTCTGACAACAAGTTCGATACCTGCTCCGCCGCTGACACCACTTGTTCGGAAACAGCTGCAGCTTAAGGTGCAGGCTGTGATTTTTGATGCTTCTTCATTTCCACGTAGCTCCTTGGTTGACGTTGGGGACACGAATCCTTCTTATGCCCTACAGCTTTGCATAAAAAGCACGTTTCTTGAAGTCCGTTGTGATAGATTCGTCCATTACGACCTCTGATGGTGATTTCCGAAGGGATATCTTTTTCAACGTCCATATATACACCTCTCACGCCGGTGTATATATGGGGTAGGCCGAGATGAGCAGAAAATTTTTCCCGCACCATTTGTTTCACCTTTCCATACTCCCCGAGCGCAAGCGATATTGCTTCATCCGTCAATTCCGGTGGTAGGTCAAACAAACGTATATATTGTACGTTGCTACCCGCCACTACCATCCGCACCGCTACCGTTTTCCCGCTGCTGTATTGAAACACTCTTGGTTCCGTGTTGTTCTTCATCGACTCCCTCATGGCCTCGAACAAGGTGAACTTTATGAAAATCGAACTATCATGAGCCGTTCGATATGCGGTGTCCAGCTGTTATACAAAACTTGCGATCTCCGTCCGGATTACCTACTGGAAATCTGAACTGAACAGTGTTCACAATATCATCCATTCCGCAGTTGGATTCAATTCCAACTTTCGTCGCAAACAATACACGCTAGCGAGCGACCGAGCCACAAAGTAACCAGTATGACTACCTACACAATACAAGCAGGTGGAATCGAAATCGCCGCAGTGCAAGAGCACATTTGCTTTTTTCTTATCTTGACAAAAGCAGAAGCAAAACTGGATTTGTTGACATAAAACACCATCGAACAGCCGCCATCTTGAAATTTAGAGCCGTCATCTTGGATTTTAGACTGCCATTTTGGATGTTCTGGTCGTTATTTTTGGACTCCGGATATCTTCCCCATATCAAATACATATACCCATATTTCATTATGGCCTAAAATACCATTAAACAGCCCACACCATAAATTTGGAGCCGCTATATCATGGATGATAAACCACGATATAAACCGCCTTCTTGGATATTCTGGTGATCATTTTTGGACTCCAGAGATCTTCCCATACCAAATATATCCAAGCTGCATGGTTTTAGGGCCTAAAACTTCATTAAACGGCCGCCATATTTAATTTTGAGCCGCCATCTTAGATTTGAGGGCGCTATCTTGAATACAGTCAGGTCTTTTCTACGCGGTTTTCATTTACGCGGCCGTGTAAATGAAAACTCCATACCAAAAAAAATGTATCGTCTTACTTTTGCATGACGAGACTTTTTTTACGCGGTTTTTTGAATTTTGAACTGAGTTTTTATTTTACACGGTATGTATCCCCCGCGTAAAAAACCTGACTGTATTTTATTTCAAACAGTTACATGAATACCTCCATCAAAAATCAATCAGGGTGAGTACAGGAACAGCTGAAATAAACCATATCAAACCCAACTAAGCGAATATTTTATGTCAACGCAAAAGCCGACACAAAAAGGCTCATGATTGTATCCCTTCGTTGGATCGTTGCATGTGATGTAGACCGTATCGGTTCACAATCACTGCCAATGTGTCTAGGTATCGTTCTGCTGCTGGAACAGAAAGCGACGGCGGCAGCAGTAGTAACGACAATCATTTTTTGCAACAGTTGGTAAACCAACGTACATCATCAAAAAGAAGAAAGTGTATCCAAAACAAGAAAAATAAATTGCAAAATAGGGTATTGGTTCCCTTATTAAGCATGTGGCTCCCATTTTCATCCTACGAAAAACAAAGGCTTGAAGCGCTGTTTGTTTTTTTCTTATTTTGGTATTTTTTATTAGAAGTGAGCACCCATAAAAACAAAAAGAACGGATTCAATCGGTGCCGTAATCGCTTGTTTTCGAATAGGATGAATATGGGAGTGTGAGATTACTGATGGTACACATACCCTACATGAGCTAAATATCAGCTTCGTTTTCACAATTTTTCTATAAAATGTAGATTGGAACTATTCATTGGTGTCCAATAATTCGAAAAAAAAAAGTAATTAGTGATAGGTTTGCAACTACAATTAATTCCATCCCTACATTGCATATCTTAGTGCAAATTGACATTATTCAATTTTAATCCTGTGTGCTGCGAGTTGTGCATTCTTGTATCCCATAAAATTGACTATCCTCAACGACATTGCAGGGTGTGTCACATGTTTGCAATTAGTATTAGGCCCTCTCCATACATTCCTCGAAAGCTTCCGAATGCTGCAAAACATTGCAGAAGAAATGGAAGTGCACCGACCATTGGATGGTTGGGAAGCCGATCAATGACATAAAAGCCATGCATGTTTTGTAGGCATGGTAATGTTGGCACCGGGGCTTAAGTAACAATGGGTTTTGGTTTACTATCTCGTTTGCTTAGCCGTACACGGTTCCCATCGAAAGAGATTAAAACGAAGTCCCTTCTAGAGGGTAGCCCATGGTGGCGTCCGTGAAAGCTGATTCAACATATAGTAGGACCCTGCACCACACACAGAGAGGATAAAAGAATTGTTCACTTATATCCTTATCGTACCGTGTCTTCTAAGCAGGAACCAATCTCGCTTCTATCATTGGAACAGTAACGCCTACCCATCATTCTCTGCTAGTACTAGTATAGGGATGTAACTGCCGAACGACAGATTTAACATTACAATTTTAAAACCATTTTATCCAAGTAACTGGTTTACGCTCCGTTGAATCTACGTTGAAAAAATGCAAATTGATTCCAGGGTGACGTTGAGGGTTCTTAAGTCTTCTTCAACATTAAACAGCGATCTTGTGCGCGGCCTGACATCGACTTCAAAGGGGCATACGACAGTATCTTTAGCACAGAACTATGGAAACGAAAATGGCTTTTCTGGGAAGCTGACTAGACTGATTAAAGCAACGATGGACGGTGCGTATGGGTTTCGGATGAACTATCCAGTTCATTCGAATCCCACCGGGGACTGCGACTAGGTGATGGACTCTCATGCCTATTCTTCAACATCGCTCTGGAAGGTGTGATGCGATGAGCCGGGCTCAACAGCCGGGGAACGATTTTCACAAAATCCGGTCAATTTGTGTGCTTTGCGGACAACATGGACATTATCGCCAGAATATTTGGAACGGTGGCAGAGCTGTATACCCGCCTGAAACGCGAAGCAGCAAAGGTCGGACTGGTGGTGAATGCCTCAAAAACAAGAACCGAACACGACCGGATCCGTCTGGGTAGTAATGTTACGATAGACGGGGATAATTTCGAGGTGGTGGAGGAGTTCGTCTTCCTCGGATCCTTACTGACGGCTGACAACAACGTGAGCTGTGAAATTCGGAGGCGCTTCTTCAGCGGAAGTCGGGCCTACTACGGGCTCCAGAAGAAACTGCGGTCGAAAAAGATTCACCCACGCACCAAATACACCATGTACAAAACGCTTATAAATCCGGTGGTTCTCTACGGGCACGAGACATGGACCATGCTCGAGGAGGACCTGCAAGCACTCGGAGTTTTCGAGCGACGCGTGCTAAGAACGATCTTCGGCGGTGTGCAGGAGAACGGTGTGTGGCGGAGAAGGTTGAACTACGAGCTCGCTGTACTTCACGGCGAACCCAGCATCCACGAGGTGACCAAAGCCGGAAGGATACGGTGGGCAGGGCAACAGCCCTGCAAGCTGGTGTTTGCAACTGATCCGGTTGACACAAGAAGGCGTGGAGCGTGATCTGGCGAGTGTTGGGCGTGACCGACGTTGGAGAGCTGCAGCTGCATATCGAGTACAATGGCGGCAAATTGTTGATTCAGTATTATCATGAATTTGATGTTAACTAAATAAATGAAATGAATGAGTGACAATTTCATCGTCGTTTAGACTGAAAATGCTCTATAATGTACGTAAGAATAGCATTCAATTCATGTTTCATAATGAAACAATAGCATCCCAAGTAACAATTTTAATTTTATCAAAGTTTTTTAGCGATTCAAAAAGCCTAAACATAAAACCATTGATGCCGACTTGAAAATGCTCTCGAGTTCTTGTATGCCTCAATAAGCCCACGTTCTGGCTAGTTGGCCCAGTCTTATTAGGGTCTACAGGACTTCGTATGCAAACCGCCTTAGGATTTCGGGTTGTATCATAGTTTTATTAATCTTCTAAGTAAAACCATCTTCTGAATTGTCAAATAATTGTTTTGATTATTTTTCACTCTCAATGTTCGATCGTCAGAATAAATTATGCTTGGTTGTTTATCCAGCCATCAATTGGAAAGATGCAGATATGGAATTCAGATTTGTTTTCCTATTTAATACGTGTCAGGACACATGCCACGGAAAATTTGCGGTGAATGTGACTGTGATAATGACAAAAACTAAGTGCGCCACACAAACTATGCATAATTTGGAAGTTAAATGCATTGAATTTACTCGGTGGAAATGGGTGCAAAAAAGGTTTTTTCAACACAGCGGAGTTTAAAAGACATTATGTAATTTTTCTGACAGAATAAAATGACGGGAACGTGTTGTATGGTTTCATTTGATCTTAAGCTGTACGTGGATATCATAAAATTGAGTAATATGTTTTCTGTATTTACATGAATTATCCCGGCTAGGCGACATATTTTTCTGATAAAACTCTTTGTTCCTGATGATTCATCCAATAGGGCTAACCCTCCTGAGGTAGTCATAACTGAGTTCATGATAGAACTAGCGGTTTTATCACAGCATTTTTTTAGTTTATGTTACGGTTACGAAATCTTTTGTTGGTTTTATGCATTGCCTCACAGTTTTGTGTATTTGTTTACAAAAAAATCTCTCCGACAACAACCGCAAATGCAAGTTTTATTGAAATGGTATATAATAAGTGATAAAACCAATTCATGTCTACTTGCAAGACTTTAATTAAAGATGTTTATAGCAGAAGTTATATGATAGTTTTATGGAACGCCAAAGGTTCAAAGTAAAAAACTACCACATAAAACTTATTTAGAACAACTAGCTTTTTGACATGCTTGTATAAAACCAGGATAAAACATGAATAAACCTTTAAGGCATGCTGATTGTTACTTGGGATGGAACGAGCTTACCAATGGATTTCCATTCATCCAATGCTCTTTGTTGTCCAAACGCAAAATTTTGATTGGATCTGCAACCAAGCTGTCCAGCTGTTAAACTTACGAACACCGACGATTGCCGACTAATGCATATTTTACTGTTAAAAATGAATAACTCATGGCCTCTACAATTTAGAGAACCCGCATTTCAATTCAATATATTCAAATATTTTGGATCCATACCAAATTTTCCAGTTCGGTTTTTTTAAATGAGCTGTAGGTGATTGAATCTATATATGCCGGAATGACATTTTCAGCACTGGCTATCAGAAGTAACCCTTTTCACAGAGTGAAAAATCCCAAAATTTCCGCGTGGCACAATTTTGCCAAACCCACATTTACTGTTCGTCCCTGCCATGAGGTCAGCGTCCCACAATTGAATAAAGGGAGCCCAAAATTTCAGCGTTGGTTGTTGGCACTCAAAATTCCACCTTCCAAGGGTTTCTGCCTGCGGCATGTGTATCCCTTGATCCCTCGGTTTTTACCTTTTTACAGCATTTTCATGCTGCGAAAGGAGTTTTATGTTTCATGATAAAAAGTTATGTATGCATCACAGTGAAGTCAACCAACAAAATGTTTTCCAGTTTTTGTTTTTCATGTTATTCGTCTTACAATATTCTTCACCTATTTTTTTTTTTTTTGAAAATGACGTATTGAAAAATCCTTATAGGGTATTGGTTCCCTTATTAAGCATGTGGCTCTCATTTTCATCCCACGTAAAACAAAGGATTGAAGCGCTGTTTGTTTTGTTTCTTATTTTTGTATTTTTTTGTTAGAAGTGAGCACCCATGAAAACAAAAATAACGGAATCAATCGGTGCCGTAATCGCTTGTTTTCGAATAGGATGAAAATGGGAGCATGAGATTACTGATGGCACACATACCCTATTACCGTAAAAAATACAACATGAAATCGGTTTGTTGGATTGAAATGATGTATTTGAAGATATTTGAGGGCATCTGAAAGAATTTTTGGAAAATAATAAGCAGAAAATATGGATCTATGTTAAATGTCAAATAGTTTCAATTTTTCAAAAATCTTACCATTCGATTTTTTGTATTATTATCTGTAGAAAGCTGACTTCCAGCCTCAAAATTTGCCAAGTTGCTCAGGATACTCTAATGCTTCTAACTATGGTTTCTCGATTTTTTGTTAAATTTTTCGTCGAAAACAGACTAAAGCAACCAGTTTTAGAGTTTTTGAATATAATCTACATACAGTTACCAATTAAAAAATGGCACTTTTTTTTCCTGCACTTACAACAAATAAAAAAACTAAAATATGAAGAAAAATGGGCATGATTAAATCAACACGAATGTTGTTGTTTTTCGGATAACCAACCGAAATGGTATGTTAGACATACGTAATGCCTGAAGTTCATAGGCAGAATATGTGTTGAAAAATGGACAAATTGAGTGGAAAAATTGCGAAAAAATCCACGTAGTTCTGGTGGGATTTGAACCCACGTCTCCCCAAGTTCGCTAGACAGGGCGCGTTAACCAACTCCGCTGATGACCGCGGCTTTTACGATAACCTGACGAACGGTAAGCAGGAAAATACTCTCAGTCCATATCTGAACCGGTAGTGTTGAGGAATCGGTTCCGGATGTCCCGCCGGAAGTGACAAAATACAAAAGTGAGCCAAACCCAAGCATGCGACACATCAAATAGCGGCTTTTCGATAATCTAATGAACAGTGAGCAGGAAAATAGCCTTTGATCCAGCAAAGACTATCGGTAGTGTTTCGGAACCGGTTCCGGGTGCCCCGCCGGAAGTGGCCAAATATAAAATTGAACCAAACCCATGCATGCGACACATCAAATCGCGTCTCTTTAGATAACCTGATGAACGGTTGGCAATAAAATGGAATCAGACTATATTTTGGAAAACCAGTAGTATTCCGGAACCAGTTCCGTGTGTCCCACCGGAAGTGATCAAATGTAGATGGGAACCAAACCCATGCATGCGACACATTAAATAGCAGCTTTTTCGATAACCTGAAGAACGGTTAGCAGTAAAATAGCCTTAGATCACAGCAGAGAATTCCTGCAGTGTTCCGGAACCGGTTCCGGGTGCTTCGCCGGAAATGGCCCTAGACCAAACCCATGCATGTGACACATCAAATCGAGGCTTTTTCGATAACCTGGTGAACGGTATGCAAGAAAATAGCCTTAGATGTGGAGCGGATCTGGTGTGATGGTTAAAGCACGTGACTATCACGCCGAGGACCTGATACAGAGAGAAAAAAAATATAGCCTTAGATCACAGCAGAGAATGCCGGTAGTGTTCCAGAACCCGTCCCGCCAGAATGACCAAAATGTAAAATGAATCAAATCCATGCATGCACATCAATTTTCGGCTTTTCAGAAAAGCTGTTGAACAGTTAGCAAGAAACTAGTCTCAGACCATATTTGAGATAATAGGTACAGTCTTGAAACCGGTTCCGGGTATCTCACAGGAAGTGGTGAAACAGTGAAAATAATCAATGTAAGCGATAAATACAGGGGTTGGCCAAAATGTTTGGGATAGGCATTATTTTTTTCTCTTACAAAATAAGTTCAACATGCTGTAACTTTTCATAGAGTACATACATCAAAAACTCTCAAATTTTGACTGTTTGTCAACCGATTATATGTGCATTATTGGTGCATATTTGAGCTCGATTGGTTAATCTATCGCGTAGTTAGAACCGTTCTAGGAAAACACTGTTATTAGACAACTTATTTTTGAACTGTCATATCTCAAAAACCATTTAACCATTTAAAATTTTTAACGTTTATCAACAATATACGACGTTAAAAATATAAAAATTTTCACGACGAATAAAGTTATACCGGTTTGATATTTTCACCCATATAGAGGAAAATGAGTAAAATTTACAATACCATACAAAAATTACAAAATGTGTTCTTCCGCTAATACAAATAGGCTTTAATATATCTGATTGGAGATATTTTGAAAATAGATACATCAAAACTTAAATTTAATGACATTGATTAAAAAAAGCTCTTTTTCGAGAAAAACCCAGAAAGTGTCCAAACTTGATAACTTTTTTCAACGTTCAAAAAGTAAATGTGTTTTGAAGGATTGTTCAGCATTAATATATCGTTGATAAACGATCAAAATTTAATTCGATTCGGATCACTGGTTTCGGAGATATGACAGTTTAAAAGCTAGTTGTGTTTTACGAGAACGGTTCTAGCTTCGCGAAAGATTAACCAATCAAGCCCAATTTTGTACCAAAGATGCACATATAATAGGTTGACAAACAGTCAAAATTTGAGAATTTTTGATGTACCCTACGAAAAGTTACAGCATGTTGAACTTTTTTGTGAGAGAAAAAAAAGTTGCCTATCCAAAACATTTTGGCCACCCCCTGTATGTGTAAGAGAGCAAAATCTTGACAAAACTGAAGTGGGCTCATCAAATCACACCTTTTCAAATTGCTGAGGTGTAAATATACAGTAGAATGGGGGTTGCATGGGAAAATTTGAATTTTATCGTCTCAACCTCGAATAAAGTTTTCCAACCCCCTTTTGTGTCTAAAGTTATTGCGCAAAATTTTGATCCGACTGGTCTGTGAAATGGTTCAATCTTGAATTGGATTCAGTAAGAAAAAAATCACTTGCTTGATTTTGTTGGTCAAATTTCATGAATCTAGTTACCAATGATAATAAAATATAGCCTAAATGGTGCAGAAAAAAGTTTATCAAAGACTGTAAAGTGATTTTTGGTTGTGAAATAAATTATATTTTGGCTTGTTATAGTCTTGGTATTGATCGGCCTCCAGTAATAGTAAAGGTGGTCACGCAGTCAACTAAGAGGTCTGATATTTTTCAGCTCTGCCTATACATTGAATATAACATTCGAAATAAGTTTCTCAACTCGATGATGGCTTGGATAAAATTATTTTTTTTATAAATAAAGTATTCAGCATCCTGAATCCTGATTAAGGTGGCCCATACGTATATGAAAAACAAAAAAAAAAAATGAAAAATACTAAGTCTTACCTCTAAGTTTTGGACTCCCAGAAGCTACGTTCAAAATTTGAGCAAAATCGATTAAGCCTAAGGGGGTGCTCAAAACGCATGAAGGGTTTGATCATTGAACGCTTACAGCGCCACTTAGCGGCCCAATTCGAAAACTTTAAATTTCTGCATACATTTGACCAAGTTTTCCCATACAATCTTTAAGCGTTTTTAGCGCCCCCTTAGGCTTAGTCGATTTTGCACAAATTTTGAACGTAGATTCTGGGATTTCAAAACAACTAATTCAGGAGGTAAGACTTAGCATTTTTCGAAATTTTTGTTTTTTCATATAAGTGTGGGCCACCCTAATCCTGATGCTTACGTCGACGGAAAGATCATGAGTACATATTCGACGAGAAAGGCACTATCACCACTAGGTGGATTGATCCGGTTTTTTTAGTTTTTTTTATATGTTATAACTGTAGAAAAAATAAGTGCATATTTTCATTGGAACCTGTACATAGAATCTGTTTTTGATATAATAAAATCTCAAAAACCAAAAATTACTTAGAAGCATTTCCAACAAACCGTTTCCAAATAATAATTTTTGAAGAAGAAAATTGGTTTACGTTTCATACGTCCTTTCCAAAAGTTAGGTAAAGAAAAATGGTTATGTTTACATGTAAAAGTAAATGATAAACAAAATCCAGTGCAAACAAAACAAAAAAGGGGAATAATTTTCCTGCTTTGAGTTGTAAATGCTCTATGAGGTACTTAAAAGAAGCATACAATACATACTATTTTGAGAGCCCCCATTTAAATTCTAATAGTTGAAATATTTAATTGGATCCATCACCAAAGCGTAATCAAATAACATTTATTATTAGAAACTTCATTCAAACTTTGACTGCTTCAGTCATAATTAGAGATTTGAACATTGCATCAATCATTTATTGCTGTTGTTGGGATCAGAAGTAATCCTTTTTACGGAATGTAAAATCCTAAAATCGCGTTTTTGCAAACCCACACTCGTCCCTGCAGCGTGGTTATTGCCCCACAATTGAATGACGCGAGCCCAAAATTTCAGCGTTGGTTGTTGGCACTCAAAATTCCACCTTTCTAGGGTTTCTGCCTGTGGCATGTGTAGCCCTTGATCCCTCGGTTTTTAACCTTTTTACAGCATTTTCATGCTGCGAAAGGAGTTTTATGTTTCATGATAAAAAGTTATGTATGCATCACAGTGAAGTCAAGCAAAAAAATGTTTTCCAGTTTTGTCGAATAAAATATTCAAAAAGCCTTTGCCGTCACGCAGTATAAAATGCTTCATTTGTTCGTTAGAAATGCAGCTGTAATGTTAAGTGAATAATAAAATAAAAAATGACACGTACTGAGTAGTGTTCCTCTACTTGGTTTCGACGTTGTGCCGGGATTTCCCAACAATTTCCATCCCAATTTGAGTCAAGCTCCAACCGGGATTGTTTGGCAAACAGCTATCCGAAATCAATTTAGTTGCTACCGAGAATGCCCCTCGGGTGACCAAACGGAAGAAGGCATCTATACTAGCTTGGTAGATACTACCTAGGTTCAGAGCGCGGCACGACCGGCAAATCGTTAAACTTTCCCCAACAGCAGATCCTCAAAATAACACTGTTTATCAGGCAGGGGCTTTCGCTTTGCCTTCGCGGTACATGTAACATAATCCGTCTGTCAAAAAGTTCGTTAACTCGATGATGCGGAACGCCGCAGTCCATCAACCAACAATGCCCACTCTTCCAGAGCTGGGCCTACCATCTAATGTTGTAGCATCCCTCCTGATCTATGAGAGATTTATTCGCGGACTTTATCGCTGCTAATGCTTACGGTAAACAGGTTCGGTAACTCCATAGCCCATCTCGCTACGCAGATTGTTTGGGAAGGCGCTAGGTGGGCGGGCGCTCTGTCGTTACTGGAAGCAATCATGATTGGACGCTGAACTAACTTTGCGTTGCAAAGATACCAACTTGCGATATTGACTGCGGCTAATAAACTTCCAATTATGCTTTCAAATTGATTGCTTGTCTAACAATGGTGAAAATTTTGAAACATCATAGTGAAGTTTTGTCGCTGTTCACAAATACCGCAGAGCCGAACTTTACAGTATTTTAACAGAAATTAACAAAAAAAACTTACCTAACAAAGACATGAAGAATCCATAGGCAATGCACACCGTTCGGCCAAATATCCAATGGCGCGAAATGGCCGATGTTAGTGTGAACGGATTGCCAATGATCGACACGGAAAAGTCCGAGCACACCAGGTTGAACAGAATGATGTTCATGGGGGTCCAGAGCTGAAACGAGGTATTGCAGAATTAATTAAACGAAAATAGAATAGGTTTTTCAAAAAACTTAATATTATAGTTGCAAATGCAACTATCTCATTATTGGAAATCAATACCAAATGTTAACTACCCAGAAATAAACCTCAAAATGATGATGCACTTTCGACTCCCACGGATGGCATTTACTCAGTCCAGTCGAACGGAAAGGATAAATTTCTCGCGTAATTAAGCAGAGACTTATCACCCACTACATACAGCAGCCCCATCATTGGGAGTCCATGCATGCAACGTGTGCAACTCATTGTGTCCCGATATACCTACTCATGCCGGATAATTTAACCTCCGTTCATTCATGGATAACGAATAATTTCATCGAGTATCAGTTAGCCCATAAGATATTGTTTTTTTAATGAGCTTGCTCGACAATGATTATTGTTTTCGTTTTGGGAAAGGAACAGTAGGTATGTACTTTATTTATTTTCTCGAATCGCATTCGGATCGGAGGCAGACTCCGCGGATCGTCATTATCCTTCCAAGTTATCTCAACAAATTCAGCTAACAGACTGGTGGCACAAACAAAACACTCAACGACTACTTAGAATTAAACGAATTACTTGCTATGAATAGTTGGCCATCATGATTATAACGGACGACGTGTTAATTAACAAGCTAATTCAAGAGCATAAGCTAACAAGCATTCAGATCTGGATCTGGTACCGTAAACCGGGGTCAAATTGATCTTCGGGTCGAAATTGATCAGACGTTTTTCCGTTAGAAAAATCATATTTTTAATAGTTCCACTTTAAGCATCTGCTGTTGGAATCTGACACTAATTGTTATTTGTAAGGAAGCTATTCAAAAACTGCTTTATCTACTTGAAAAACTACTGATCAATTTCAACCCGAATATCAATTTGACTCCGGTTTACGGTACCCAGCGATGGAATTATTCTCATCATGAAGCAATTCGCGAGTGTAAAGCCAACACAAGGCTTACTCACGATTCCGAAAGTAAACAGTGTGTGAGTTTATTCGCACCCGCCTGCTTCGTGAGTAAAAAGCAAAACAAAAACAGAACATGAGTTTTTATTCGTGAAGAACTAGTGGAGGTGCGGGAAGTGCATTTTATTGTGGTTATAATAGCAAATCCAGTGATTATACAACATAAACTAATACTTTATGCTTCATTGTTCCTGAAAAGCAGCACTGCCAGTCGTTAAAATGCGTTTTTCGTCAAAATGCAAAAAACTCACGAAGCTTCGCGAATCACATGCGAGTGCTTGCCAGCTTCGTTTACTCACGAACAATGCGAGTATTCTCGGACCTCTGTTGTTCACGAGTATGTTTGTTTTGGTTTGTGTCTGCTCAGCTGCCATCTTCATCATTTTCCATCTCTGACGGTACCTTCCGGGGAGGTAGTTCCAGTTTGCTACGTCATTTGTTGCCGTAAAAATCAGGCAACGAAAAGGCAATGGAAAATTTATACGAACGAAAGCAATTGGCGATGGAAGCAACGACGAAAATAGACTTGAGATACATACACACTTAATTTAGAATGCCGAATCTCGGTTTACGAATGCCGAGATTTGCACAGCCGAATAGTCAGCTAAATGTTTTGATGAGATTTCAGCTTAAAAATGCAGAGAATCAGTATACCTAACACCCCCTGTTGCTAAGCCTACCATCTTGTTAGCTGAATCACGGTGGAAATTCTGAAACCGAGATTTGCACAGCCGAGCTCGTGAATAAAACTAAGTGTGTGGAACTGTAGATCACTAAACTTCACCAAAATCACCAGAAGTACCATGGGTATGGGAATTGGGGGTAATATGAACACCCTAAGCGTTTGTCGTCTTTTCCAATAGAAATATGTCAAAATCTTTCTTTTTTACCCTGTTACATCGTAGATGGTAATATATTCTAAGAGTTCTGGAAGAAAATATTGATAAAAAGTACAATTTTCTTACCTAATTTTCGATTGCAAAAAATGCAAGAAAACAGAGTCATGAAAAATAGTGTGGGAAAAATGAACAATCGAAGGGGGTAAAATGAACATGTCTTCAAAAACTTGCTTAATGTTTAATTTCGATATATTCAAGTATAGGTCACCAAATTCAATGTAAACTTTGTATGCTACACTTTTAAAATTTTTGATATAAAATTTGGAATGTGCTGAAATCATTATTTGTAAAAAACGTACTACAATAAGCGGTTTTAATCTTATTTTACAAGCGTAGAATATTTTTTCTTAACTTTTTGCTCTAGTAGTGTCATAATATGTATTCTAGATCGCAATATATCGAGATTGCACAAAATTTTATGAAAATTGGATAAAGTTTGAACCAGCTGTTCATTTTACCCCCAAGTCGTACTGGTTTTAAAGTTATTCCTAAAATTGTATTGAAAGCATAACCTGATTTTTTTTTTCAACTGAATATTGTCTTTTGGGAGTACATTATTGGAATATGACATTACATATGTCATATTCTGCGAAAAATATACGAATGGGCCTTAATTCAGATAAGTTCAATTTTACATCAGAGCATATTTTTCACGTGGCTTTTGAACTTTTCGTTATAATTAAGTGGTTTATTTAATTTTAAAGTTCAAAATTTGCAGAAGTATAATGATTTACGCTATCACACAGAGTCCAATCGTTAAAACATGCAGAAATACTCTAACTGCTGTAAAACACCACCCTGTTCATTTTACCCACAATTCCCCAACGGCATCGTTTCACTTCTGTAAGAGATGTGTCCAGAATTGATCAGAACAATCGAAGTTGCACAGGGATCCAATGAATGGTGCTTGGGACTAGCTACACACTCTCAATGTGCACAATTCGAGAGTTCAATATTTGAAAGTCAATAACGGCGCTGGCCACTTCCTTACGGGAGAGGGAAGGAATGTTAGTTCGACAAACGTTGTTAATAGAAACCGTGGAATCCACAGCATCCCCACAGTGGTCTCAGGAAGGAGTATTTGTTAATATGATAGGGTAAGGTGTGGATCTTGGAGCCACCTTTGGTAGCTGATATAATCCATTAGTTATATGAAAATATACGTCACTCTAGAAAGTTCTAACAAATATGTAACATCTTTCTAACTGATCCTGATACTTATAACTTATTTTGTTATACTTCTGTTAGAAACATTTGGTGTACATAAATATTATAACACAAATATATCACATTATGTTATGAAAACTGATTATAACAATCTGATTATGTAGTATACTTAAGTTCCGATTCATATAAATTTTACATGCATCTCATATAAGTAAGTTATAATATAAAAAATGTTTCCAAATTGAGTTTTGTTGTAGTTATTTTCATCGGAAGTGTTTAAAAAGATTCCAATAAAAGTATCACGACGAGTGCAGGTTGAAAATCTACGAAAAACAAAGTTTTTAACAGAAAAAATTGCTGCATACCATCAAAAAATCACGTATTTAAGTATTGTTTTGATGAAATATGATAGTTTAACTTGCATAAATCACAGCGTTTACTACTATTACGTATTCTAAAAGCTGCCAATACCTGCTAGACTGTTTTCTGGCTGAAATAACATTCATTGGACGCCTTACATTTTGAGAAATGGCACTCAAAGTATTCAAATTTCTAGCATAAACTACTTGTTTCATAATTAAGACGTTCTTTTCAAATGAATCATGTTAAAAATGAATGTGGTTCAAATCTAAGACTCATTTATTATAATATATTTCTTCAGATTGAATGAAACAAGCCAATGTTGTGACCATATCATGCATTTTTGTATGAACATCTGCTTTAAAATAAACAGGGTTCGAAAATTCCGACTCTTCTTGCAGTTCTTTCGCTTGGCAGTCTTCTGATTCATTCAATAATGCTAGTATTGTACAGTTAAACTTCAGAGGCATTAGGATACGTCTTTATTACTACACAGAACTATTTATTTTAGCTTTTATCAATCCCATTTTGATGTTTAACCAACCGAAAACCTATATACCTTATTTTCTCACGACATTTTATGCAACAATTTTAACATTTCCAACAATAATTCTGTGCCTTATTTTAAAAACAACTAATTTAGCTTACATTAGAGTGCTTACAGAAAGCATTTTCCTTGAATAAGTTAATTTATCATCAATTCTCCTTATCGGGACAAATTTTTGTAATATTTCTTTGAATTTCACAAATAAATAAACTTTTAGGGTCAATTATCTTGCTAACACGTCATAAACTAAACGCCTTGGGGTAAATCCTCGAAATATACTCACGAAAATATAAAAAATCTATTGAAAACCAATTTTTCATTCATCTCGGCTAAACGAATGTCTAGGCAAAAAATGACATTTGAAGAGTTTTTACCCACGTTTTTGCTTCAGTGTACATGAAAGTGTGATGTATCGCCATTTCATAAAACAGTACTAAATATACTATCACTGACATAAAAAAGTTTTTTCATAAAATATTTTGTATGAGTTTTCTGACACTTTTTTGAAAATGTTTGGGCCTCGGCTAAACGAATGTCTATTACTGAACAGCATAAATTTACTTTGAAAATGTGTTTTATAGTAAAACTGTCAATTTGTATCGAAATGTGACAAAATATTTTGTAAAAGAAATATTTTGTTTACGTCAACTGAAAATTGTGGATTACAAAAAAAAATAGAAAGGACGAGTAACGATTTAGACGTAGATTATTTGGGTTTATGAGGGCTTTCAAGGACGTTTCAGGAGTTGGGATGGGTTTCAGAGGCTTTTGAACGCGTTTCAAGGTATTTTCGGAGATATAAGTGGCCTTCAAGGAGGCTTCACAGGCTCGCGGCTGAGCTCCACGGGGTCGTCAGAGGCCTTTCAGGAAGTTTCAAGGAGCTTTTAGGGAACTTTATAGGCTCTGAGGTGTGCTTCACGGAGATTTCAAATGCGTTTTCTAACGTGGGTTTATACAGGAGATTTTATAGGACTTTTGGAGGGCTTCACAGGTTATCAAATGAGCTTCACGAGGGTTTTAGAGGCATTTCAAGAAGATTCAGAGGGGTTTTATAGAGCCCTCAGGTTAGTTTCACGGCGGTTCCAGAAGCGTTTCAATGTATTTAAGGAGGCTTCAGAATGCTTTTGGGGCTTGGGCTCTCATTCCAAGTAACACACAAGTCACAGAAGAGTCACGGCGGAGCAGATTTTTGTTTCTCAGAAGTCTCTGTGACTTACTCCTAGCAAATATTGTTGAAAGTAAGTCACAATGACTTCTGCGCAACAAAAACTTGCGCTGCCGTGACTCTTTTGTGACAAGTGTGTTGAATTTCAAAGCGTTTCAGAATGTTTTAGAGGAGATTTAGGAGCCTTACATGCTCTAGGGTGAGTTTCCCGTTGATTTCAGGGTATTTCTAGGCATTTCAGGGCGTTTCAGTGGGCTTCAGATGGCTTTTGGTAGTTTCAGAGGCATTTCTGAGCAATTCAGAAGGTTTTAGAGGGGGTTATGGGGTTCCCCAGGACCTCAGCCCAAGTAACATTTTGATATCCAATTAGTCTCATAGAGGTTTTGATAACCGTCATAAAACCTTATACCTTTTATTCTGGTTTTATGATAATTTTAAGAACCTCTTCTAGTGTATTTGACCAAAAAATGTTACTTGGGAGGTGATTTAAAGTGAGTTCTTGGGATTTATATGAATGCGTTTCAAGGTTTTTCAAAGAGGTTTTAGATGAGCTTTAGGGCTCCCAAGTGAGCTTCAGGGAATTCCAGAGGCGTTTTAAAGCGTTTCAGAAGGATTTAGAAGGACTTTAAGACGTTCCAGACTGTTAACGCGTGTAGATCGGATGATCTATACCCGGGACAGTTTTTCACGCTTCACATTGGAGTAAATCATATCAAAACCTGATCATAAGTGGAAAAACTCAAAATGAAGTAATTGGGTTTTCCGTTGTGTTTTTGCCAAGTGTAGTTATCGTGTAATCGTTTGACAGCTAAGCAGTGTCCAAATGTTTCGTTTACGCTTATCAGGAGAGCTTTAGTGAAGCTGAAGTTTAGCCGTTTTCTTTGATATAACTCACAGCGCGTGCAAGTTTTGACCATACAAAGTAAATAAAAATGATAGCCAATCAATTCAACGATGCAGTTTGTTAAAGAAGGCTAATGCTGTTATTCTGTTAATTTGAAACCCAAATCAATTGACGTTAAGTTTACATACAATATATGAAAATATTGAAAAAAAAAATTGATGATATCCTTTACCGTACATTCAAAATAAAATAAGTTGATTTTCCGGCTGTTTCCGGGAAATCTGCATTTATTATATGATAAAACTATTGTTCCTCTTTCAAATGCAGAAAGAAAACCTTCCGGATGTTTCCGATTTCAAAAGTTGCAACACTTTGAAAAAATCGTGATAATTATATTATTATATGATATTGTTTCCCAAAAACGCTATTTGGCCTTTTAAACGTATTTTTGCTAAAAATTAGAATTCAACAGCTTTCAAACAAAAAAAAAAAAGAAGTTTAAAATCGGTCAACTGGTTCAAAAGCTGCGATTTTTTGAAAAATTTTAGTTTTGAAAAATCTTGATTTTTACAATCATAAAATTGGTCACCCCAATGATGAAATTAAAAAATACGATTCTTATTATTTTCGACAAACTACAAAACCACCAAGTGTCACGATGTTCGGATACACACTATATAAATTTTCTATGGAATGGTGGAATTATTATTGAAAAAAATCTTGTTGAAGTCGGTTAGATTGGTTGTTTCTCACTGCTAGGTGAATTTATTGTTATAAAATTCATTGAAAACTTTGAAATACGTTTCATTACTAATTTGGGTTGTATTTGGGTTGCGAAAATACGTCAAAATAATTTTGATCAGTTTTGATGTACTAGGTGCTCCACTGTGCGCTTCTCAAAAAGACATTGACCTCATACATAGTTAATGAGGCAGCGCATTCATGAATATTATTCATGGGTGATAGCCCGTCGAAACGCCATGGTGGCCAATCTGGCAGTCCTGTGTATGCCTCTTGTGCCGCGCATTTCAAAACACTATGTACTCCCCGATAAGAACAATGATGGGCACCATACCAGTGATGAAACAGAGTACAGTCAGGTCTTTTTTTACGCGGTTTTCATTTACGCGGCCGCGTAAATGTCAGCTTTCACGGTAACTTTCGGCACTTAGCTTCATGCCCCAAGCCGGGCCGAGAGTTGGAGTCTTCAGTTAGCTTTCTGGATAAATCTTTGGATATATTGACGATGGATGGTCAATCTGGAGACGGCGGGGTCGATGCCCGTTCCAGTCGGACACTTTTCTAGATTTTCTTGAGCATAGTGTATAGTTGTGCTTGCGTCACAGTGTATAAAGTCATGCAAAGCCTGTCAAAGAAAACCCTTAAATTATTAACTGTGGAAGTGATAAAAAACGTTGAATATACAAGCCAAATTCCAATGGGCACGTTGAGTTACAGAAAACAAGAAGAAGAAGAAAAGTTGTTATGATCGTTAATCATTCACTCAAAGGGACATTTCCTTCTTCCAGAGTATTAGTTCAAAAACGTTTGTACATATTTGGCTCATTATTCAGTATACACTCAAACTCCATTGAGGTAAAATCTAACATCACCTAAATGGAATCTGATTATGTTCAGAGGAGTATTTAAGATTGGGGATTAGTAACCTCCGAAAACGCATGCGTAGCGCTTCTAAAACTTATCAAACATCTCATGAAGCTTCCTGAAATGCCTTCAAAATCCCCTTAAAACTCCCTCGGACAATATTATGAGTAGAATACCAAAACATGATTGAAATTCTTATCTAACATATTTTTATTGACTCTGGAGACAATGACGGGGTTGAATTCTCAAGAGAATTGTAGTCGGAAAGCAGGAAAAGTGCATTCCTATAGATATATCATGTCGAATTTCCTCAAGTACTTTGTATTTTTGAAAGTAAGCTCAGGTGGGTTATTTAGGAATTTTTGTTCCGTAAATTCAGATGAAAAATCTGTATATTTTCCGTAGGTTTCCGTACACACTTAAATTATATCGCCGACCTCAGCAAACGGATTGCCGAGAATCCAGCAGCCGAGAATCCGATAATAATTTTCACTGAATCTCGGTAAAAGTTTTACCGAGATGTCGTTAAAACTTTGCCGAGATCTCGGTAATCCAACTTTTTACCGAGATCACGGCAAAGTTCACTGAGACTCGGTAATGGTTTACCTAAATCTCGGTATTTTTTTTTACCGAGATATCAGCTGTTGGATTCTCGGTAAACCGTTTACCGAGATAAATTTCTGAATTCAAGTGTGTAGAAAAACCGAGTTTTCCGATCCATAGAAAAGTTCTATTCCGTAGATCTACGGAAATTTTCGTAGAACTGGTAACGCTGCCGGGAATTCTGGTAAACCTGGGGTGTTCAGAGGCATTTAAGGAAATTTTATGGACTTTTCAACAACGGGTTTCAGGGGGTTTCAGAGGACCCTGACTCGGAAACCCGTGAAACTGTCTGTCATCCCTTGAAATGACTTGGAATGCTTCTGAAACGCCCCTAAAATTCCCTGAAATCACATGAAACTCTTAGACTGATTATGAATCATGCAGACAAATAATGGATCGTCTCAGAACCTTTTTTCCCTCTCGTTGTCTTCCGATCATATCGTGACTCAACCCCGTGCACAAGAGCAATTTCCAATGCTTCATATACTAGGCTCCCCTCCGCCTTTTGCCGAAATTAGGAAAAACCGCTCCCTTAGCGCCACTTCTGTGCACGGACCTGCCGTGAATTCACCTAATGGTTTTGTTCCTAATTCCGTTTATCCTATTTGTTATGCATGATGTGAACGGAATTAGGAAGCAAAAAAAGTGATGTCACGATACAACAATTTGAAAATTTGTATGGTGCGTAGAAGCATCTTTGTATTATCTACGTTCTCGAAAAACAAATCAATTTCCAGGATTAAAATAAATCCCAGGTTTTATGATTTTTAAGACCCTGAGAAATCCCGGACAAAACCATCATCTGGGTTCGTAAGTATAAACGTTAAATTATGCGACGACAAATTGAATAAACAAACCACTCACCTGCACATCCTTGCACATCAGCGCAATCACAAACAGATTCAGGAAGAACCCGAAGAATCCGATGAAAAACAGCGTCACAGCGGAAGCAATGTACGCCCATGGCTCCATCAGCTCCGGAACCGACACCGGCACCGGATCCCCCTCGAAGCTCCCTCCCACCGGAAGCCCCCCGAACACTTCGGTCGCACTGGTAATGATAATAGTACTGCTAGTTCCACCGCCGCCACCCCCTGTACCTCCCCCTCCTCCTCCTCCTCCTCCCGCACCATCACTACCACCATCCACCACCATCGAAAGACCACCCCCAGCAGCCCCCGTCGAAGCCCCCCCACTAATGGTTGTCGTGGTGATGGTCGTAGTCGTTGTTGTCGTTGTCGTCGTGGTCGCTGCTGCTGCTGCTGCTGCCGCCGTTGTCGACGTTGTCGGCTGCTGAGTCGACAGGATGAGCAACCTGCTGATGTTGGCCACATGGATGACGCTGATATCGGTCATCATTTTGGAAGCCGGCCGCTGCTCGGTTCGCTCGGGAATTGCACGGGCCCTCGGCGATGGTGGGACATTTTACGGCTCGTGCTTTTTGGACTTTCTGTTTTTTTTTTCTTCTACTGGTCTCGCTTTTCACTTGCTCGAGGACCCGGGTCCTCGAGAGGGTTACATTGGGTCTCCGGAGAACGGGGGCTCGAAAAAGCGATTAGCTATGCGGAGCTCTAATTGGCCAGGTGGACGGGACCACACGGATGCACTGGAAATGCAATTTCCCGATGATTTATGACACTTTTTATTGCCCGCTTGCTCTTGGGGTAGAGTCAAAACTGGCAGAGGAAACCGGAAGTCGTAAAAACTTTTGGTGGCAGGACTGGACACCGGGATGTTTGCTCTGGACGATGCCGAGCGTCAGCGTCTGAAAGGAGACAAGGAAAGGATGAATGGTTATAAACTGCAGACTAAAGCGCTCGAAATCGAATCATAAATTAGTATGTTTGGGTGAGTGCATGCTACGTAAATTATTCCGTTTTTGATTGGAATCAATAGAAATTAGCTGTTTTGTCCAATTTGAACATTTAAAGTCGTATTAAATATTCAGCTGCCAGCGAAGTGCTGGCGCTTCTTATTTTCCTTAAGGAAAGTTATTTGAACCGCCATTAATCAAATAGTATTTTCTTCTTAGCGTGACGTCTAAGCTGGGACAAAGCCTGCTGCTCAACTATTGTGTTCTATGAGCACATCCACAGTTATTAACTGAGAGCTTTCTCTGCCAATGATAAATTTTACAAGCAACACGCATATCGTATGAAAGTTACGGCAATGCAAATCATAGTTGTATAGAAATTATTGTGGTGTTATTTTAAGCAAGTCAAAGTCACTCTATGGTTCTGACCAAAGTGTACGCCCCATACAAATTTTCATATTTTTATATGAACAAAAGTCTACGGAGGGGGAAAGGGGCTTTTAGACGGCCTTAAATGAGTCTACGTAGTTTATGGACAGCGCGCTATTTTGCAGGAGCTGCAAGGGGGTATTCTTGAAAGAATTCATGGATGGCTTTCTGAATAAATCTGTGGATGAACTCTACAAAGATTTCTTGAAGATAATTGTGAAAATATTCCTGGATGACTTATTTGAGAATTTCATGATTCCTGGGTCCCTCTAAAATATCTTAAAGTATTACTATACAAATCACTGGAAGAATTACTCGAGAAATCCTTCCAGTAATTCAAAAAACCTTCAGGTAATTTTGGAAACATTCTTGGGCGAATCCCTGGAAAAAGTGATGAACGGGTTTCTGAAATTTCTTACTGAGCCCCTGAATAAATTTGTGAAAAGCTCCAGAGAAGAACTACTGAAGGAATCACTACAGGAATTCCAGGAGAAATTTCTAGAGAGATTCCTGCAGGTATGCCTGGAGTAAACCCTGTGGGATTCCCCAGAGGAATTTCTGAAAGTATACCTGAATGAATTCTGGAGGAATCCTTAGAGTAAATATGGAAGAAATCCCTGAAGGAATCCCTGAAGAAATCGCTTGAAGAATCCCAGAAGGAATTCCCAGAAAAAATTTGGATGAGTTTTTGTACAAATTCCTGGAGAAATTTATAGAAATTCTTGAAAAAATCCCTGAAGCAATCCCTACAGGCATTCTGGAGGAAATCCTGGAGGAATTTTTAGACAAATTCCTGGCGAAATATCTCGCGGAATCCCTCGCAAAATTCTTGGAGATATTCTTGGAGAAATCCCTGAAAGAATTTCTGAAGGAATAATTGGAGGATTTCCTGAAGGCATCCCTGGAGAAATTCCTTGCCGATTGCCTGGAGTATTCCCTGAAGAAATTTCTAGAGAAATCCCTGGATGAATCCGTGGAGTAATTCCTACGAAATTCTGGACGAATTCCTGCAGGAATAACTGGAGGAAATCCAGGAGAAATTCCTGGATGACTTACTACAGAAATTCTTGGAGAAATCCTGAAAGAATCCCTGGATGAGAAATCTTGGATGATTCCCTGGAGGTAATCCCTGGAGAATTGAATCGTGGGGTAATTCCTGGAGGTATAATATAATTTCTGGAGGAATCCCTGGGGAAATACTTGGATGAAATCACGGGGGAATACGTGGAATAATTCCTGGATTAATTCCAAGGAGTATTCCTGGGAAAATTTCTGAAAGAATCATGGGGGATTCCTAAACAAATTCTCGAAGGAATGCCTGGAGGAATCTCAGGAGGAATTCATGCAGAAATCCCTGGAAGATTTGTTGGAATAATGCTTGTATAAACTCCGGAGCAACGATTTCGTGGACAAATTGCCGCAGTAATTTCTGAAAGAATCGCCTGGAGGAATTTCTGCAGAAATCTTTGGGTAATTTCTGGTGGATTTCTCAAAGGTATTCCAGGAGTTCCTTAAATAAATCTTGGTGGAATCTCTAGAAGAGTTGCTTGTTTTTGTACCACCCTATCTAAAAATTGGATAGGGAAGTGGAACCATCTCGGCAGGGGTCCTTTTTGGGCACTTCTCTGCTATAACTCAGCCAATGCTGAACCAATTTACAAAATTTTTAAAACGCGATGAGATACGTATAGTCAACGCCGTCCGGATCGCCAATCCGGAGACGGTGGGTTCGATTCCCGTTCCGGTCGGGAAAATTTTCTCGACTCCCTGGGCATAGTGTTTGCCTCACAATATACAATTTCATGCAATGGCAGGCAAAAAAAGTCCTTCAATTAATAACTGTGGAAGTGCTCAAAGAACACTAAGTTGAAGCGAGGCAGGCCAAGTTCCAGTGGGGACGTAGAGCCATAAAGAAGAAGAAGAAGAAGTTAAAATTTCAGCCATTTTTTGTTGGGTACTACAAAGTAAGAGCAGTTTGAATTTCGCAATACCAAAAACCACATCTGCTTATTGTGACATACTGCGACATATATGGCTATAACTTTTTAACGGTATGATCAAATTGAATACTTTACGAACATAAAAATTTTCATTGAAATCAGTTCAGTACTTTTATCGCCAGAGTTGAAACGTCAAAAAAATGATATTTTCCAAAATGTTTGTTTGCACAAGATTCTCAAGTGGCAATTCCCTTGTTTCAGCAATGTCTCCGCCAATACTCAACCGATTTTATTGAAAATTTTATGGTATTAGCTACACATAATATATATTCATGGTAAAAAAAAGCTATTTTGGCGAACGCTATCAAAAGTTATACAATATTTTCTGTGTGCCAATTTCATCGTGGACACCCTTTAAACAGTTCCTGGAGGAGTTTCTGAAAGAGTTTCTGGAGAAATTCCTGATGGAATCCCAAAAAGAGTGCTTGGAGACATTTTTTTTTAAAATAATCCCGGAAGTTGTTCCTGAAAGAAACACAGGGGGTGCATCCCTGTGAATCCCTGGAGGAATTTTTGGAGCAATTTCTTTAAAAAAAACCCTACGAATCCCGGAAGCAATCCCATGAGAAATTCCTTAGGGTATCACAGGGGAGTTTTGTTAGCGAATTCCTGGAAGAATTTCTGTAGAAATCCTTGGATAAAAAAAAATGAATAAATCCTTTCTGAAAAATCCAGCTCTGGTAAAAATGTATGAATTAATACTTCGAATAATTCTAGATGGAATACTTGCAGAAATACCTTAAAGGATTTCTGGAGAAATTCCCGAAGGAAACCGCGAAAACAGCACTGGAATAATCGCTGGAGGAACTTCTACAGATAAACCACGACAAATCCCCAAAGAAATGTCTGGTAGAATGTCTAGATGCATTCTTGAAGGAATCTCTGGAAGAATTCATGATGCAGAAAGTTTTGGAAATATTCCTGGCGGAATTGTTCATACTCATATAGTTTACGGACCGGGGCCCAAGCGGATGTGGAGGCCCCTTAGAGGTACAAATGCGATGAGCAATAAAGTATTTGAGTAATATGAAGCATAAAGTTAATATGTAGCAACCAAAAATGGATTTTGTGGGGGCCCGGGATACAATAACCTTTTTAGTGTGGATTCCACATTTTTTTTTTATTTTCTACAGTGTTATAAATAATGATAAACTTGTATGCAGAACATTACATTCCGTTAAGGTGAAACATCAAGAAATCCCATGGCAATTTTGCATACAAACTTTGGAGGCACAAATCTGACGAACGAAGCATCCAATCAAGCCGCACTTGTTTATCTCGGCTTTGCTCACTTGCAAAAAGAGGCAGCTTTTCCAAATCGAGCGCATTTGCTTATGAATTTTTAAGATAGGTGCTCTTGAAAACGTGAGTAGGGGTCCAAGTCAGCCATTGTGGCAGCCATGTTTGTATTCTCTGAAGTTTCTCCTTAATTTTAACGCCTTGTTTCGTGTTCAAAAGGAATCGCTCAAGAAAGTTCTTGAGAGATTCCTGTCAGTAACTTGAGGTGCTTAGACTGTTTGTCGTAATACCAAATATTTGTCATTGTAGTCCGACATTCATCCAACGTTGCCATAATTCACGTTGTGTTGGCCTTTTGTCGGGCTTGTTTGGCCAAATATATGTCATGTCTAATGGGACCTTTACTACAGAGACTACCATTTGTATTGTCCTTTCTTCGTAACTGCGTACTGCGATCGAAGAAAAAAGATTTCTTGAGTGATTCAGGCAAGGAATATCCCATGCATCAAGATAGGCCGAAAACTTTCTTCTGAACTGCAAACAGCCCTTAAAAATAAAATAGTTGTAACCAAGGTAAGTAAAAGAAAGGTAATTCAGTATGTCAGATTGCACCTTCCACCTAACCTAACGACAGCTGGCAAGTTTGTGTTTAATTGTTATCACTAGTGAGATGACAAACAAAAGCTTTCAGCCCTAGCGACGTAGCAACCCCACAGAAACCATTCACGCATAACTGTGTTTCCTACTTACACAGATTGCCAATTAGCCAAGAAATTAGCTCGTAGGGTAAACAGGTATAATATGCCCCCCCTAAGCAGAAATGGCAATATATCTGAAACTGGCGCCTTATTCCATCAATTGTTCACTGCAAATCGTTGTTACTAAAGTTAGTGAAGTGTTGCATGCGAACTTTGCCTTTGGGGAGTTGGCTATGGAAGCTCTGAAACGTTTTTCGAAAACGTTCCAAAATTTGCCTTTTCAAAACAAACTGGGCAATATGCCCCATCAAAAGAAAAACGTCCAGCGCCGTGATAAAACTGCCCCAGGGGATAATTCCACCACATGCTTATCCTAGGAGGGTCTTTCAACAAGTGTTTAACTACATAAAAGTTGCAAAGTAACGCAAGCGAACAGAACTAGCTTCGTTTATAATGAAGTCAGCTCACAAGAGGTAAAATATTACGCCAAAAGCCTCGATTTCAGACTTTTTGATATTTTTATTGCTTTTCTGTACCAATCCACTAACGGTCCAGCTTGATGGCAATAATTCTTCAATATTTGAGATTTCCAATCGATCACGCATGCGAAAAGCGCTTGAATCGCTAGAAAATGAAGAGGGGCGTTTTGCCCCGGTGGGGCGCATTATACCCTTTTACCCTACATCCACTTAAGCAAATATTTTGAAATATTTTCGGCATAGCCATCTCTTTTGGTTAAGAAATCACAATTGTATTCATAATTCATAAAAATGCGGGGGCACGAGCAAATTAGAAACCTGGGGGAATATAACATTTTATGAGTGCCATGGAAATATGTCAACATTGGTTATCCGTGTTGAGAATGTTGTAGCCGATGCGGCGCAGCCAACGTATCTAAATACCAAGGTAAGAGATTCCCGCAAATATCAAAGATGAGACTCACCAACACATCTGCGTTAGTTATGAAAAGTTGGTGTTTTTACACTAAAATGTCATTATTTCAGCAAAGTTTGTGAAGTTTTATTAGTTTGGATATTTCTGAATGCTGAAAAAATATGTTTAGAACCAATTAAAAAAAATTTGTTACCGATTTTCAAATGGCGATATTTCCTGTTTTATTGCATGGAGGTCACATTTAATCCAGTGAGATGCAATCAAATAATTGCTTCTAAGATGGGAGTGCTTAATTTCTTAAGAAAGTTTGCTAAATATTGATGTGCCCATACAAATCAGCGCAAACTTCATAACTATTTTTTGCTTTTTTCCTTTTCTCACTAATCCGTGAATATTAGTGGGAATCTCTTACCTTGGTATTTAGATACTTTGCGGCGCAGCAACGCTTCTGTATAGCATTCTGCAGCATACACGAAAAAACAGATTACCTAAAAAATACGTTAAAATAACGCAAAAATAAGTAAACCGCTTGAACTTTTTTACCCAGCAGTGGGTTGTTTCCTCGCTCTCCCGCTCGCAATGTTGTCAAAAACAGAGCGAGAAGCATCTACCTAGCCGATAATGTCCGTGCGAGAAGCCAAATTTGGGTTTTTAGCCGTTTACCCAAAAGTGGGTTTATTTCAACCCACTAGGGTACTTCGAAAGTCAACGCTAGGTACAAAGAACTTTGCGATGGGTTGCAATTTTCTGCCGGGATCAAACGGAAACTACCTACTCAGAGCTTTAACGCGGTATAGCCAAATTTGGGTTCTCGTACGGAAGAGCCGATATGAGTGAAAAGAACCTATATTTGCGTTGATTTCTGGTTCCGTGTACACAAACTGGCCAGCTGTCATCTCCATCCCCCCGCAGCGTACCGCACTCCCCGCATCAGCTTACAGCTTAAGCCTAGTATGCACCTGGTAAGAAAAGCACTCAAGAAAAAATCCCTCTAATTACCAAAGGAATTTTGACAACTGATTAGTATGGGAGGAAATGTCAGTTTTCCTTGGGGAATAATTGAACGGAACATTTTTCCGCAAGGAAAAGTGACAGCTCCATTTGATTTGTCCGGCAGGCGTTACGAGCGTTACACAATTTTCATTTCTTTTCAGCTGCGGACCGCTCAAGAAATTTTGACAACGGAAACATTTCTTGACCGTTTCTTGTCCTATCCTTTTCCACAGTACTTCTCAGGTGCGTACTACACTTTATACGCTATACCTTCGCCTTGAAAACACCTTGGTTGTAACGGGTGTTATATCGTTGGGCCATATTGTCAAGCATCAAGTTACGAAAGCTTAGTAGGCCGAGTAGGCTCAGCCACGACTGCTCGTGTTTTGCTTTACTCGTCGCGTTACGAGCTCCTGTTTCTTCGCGTTTATTTGACAGGTACTACGTCATCCGGATTTTAGTTCACAAGTGTGGAACGCAGTGGCGTAGCCAGAAATTTGCTCTGGGAGGGGTTTTCGATGTTCAGTATTACCTTATTTTATCTGACACTCACATTTCGTAAAAATATATACTGAATTTGATTCATAGGTTCAAAATACCGGCGCAGCCGAAAAAATTTTTCATCATAAAGCGTTTTATAATGGACATTTGTTTCAGAAATTTTGGCTCTGGGGGGGGGGGGGGTTAACCCTGAAACCCACAACCACCCCCCCCCCCCCCCGTGGCTACGCCAGTGGTGGAACGATGTCTCCATCAAGTGCTCGGCCAAGGGTTCGGTCGTGCGTTTTAAAAAAAAAATTCTACCACATCTCGAGACACTTACGACAATCACAAAAATCCCAATTAACCCGAGAGCGATCGCATCGTTTACTGAGTACATGCACAATGAAAAAAAAGCACGCTTGTGGTACACTGCGTGTGCGTGGTGTCTCAGAGGGGCCGAATACACGACTGCTCGTGGGTTAAGTACAAAGTTTTTGAGCAGATTTCGCGATTCCAATGGCTCACTGGACGGATACGCCGTGTCTTTAAGTTACTGAGGTGTAAGCCCGTCCCAGCTAAGTGCGCGAAAGATTCGAAAGATTGCCGGAGGTATGTGATCGTCCGACTGTATGGAACCTGGTGAGATCTTTCCGGTTAATTGTTTGTGCACTACATTGGTATACCACCACATTTCTTTATAAGTTTCTTTACCATCCTATGATCATATCTAAGCTGAGCGATTCCAAGCAACAGCATCAAAATTAAGGAAAATTTTTAATTCATGATTTTCTATTGAACTGAAACTTTGCACAGTTTTTCAGTTCCATCTAAATCGCCATTTTTCGATATCAAATTTTTATTTAGAGCCACGACTAACTTTTCAAAAGGGTGTATGTGAAAATGGTTCAAAAATATTCAAAAATATGCACAGCAAAAACGGATTGTTCGATTGTTATGAATTTTTCAGCAAAGTTAGATAGCTAAATGGTGATTTCTAAGAAAATATACACTGTGAAAAAAAATCTATTTTATCATTGAAAAACATCATTTTTGTCACAAAAACTCAAATATCTCAAAACCCTATCTTTTTACCAACTTGAATTTTTTAGGGAAAACGGTCCATTGTATTAGCAATCTACCATAAAAATTTGGTGATGGTAAACTAATAAACAAAAAAGTTATAACATTTCAAAAATTTCACAATTTTTACATTTAGTAAAAAAAATTTTCTGTGTAAATTATTTCGGCCGGGAATCGCGATTTGATGCTGATTTTATTGTTCAGCAAAGTTAGATAACTAAATGGCGATTCCTAAGAAAATATACACTGTGAAAAAAATCTTTTTTAACATTAAAAAATATCATTTTTGTCACAAAAACTCAAATATCTCAAAACCCTATCTTTTTACCAACGTAATTTTTTAGAGAAAACGGTCCATTGTATTAGCAATCTACCATGAAAATAAACAAAAAAGTTATGACAATTCAAACATTTCACAATTTTCACATTTAGTAATAATTTTTTTTAGTGTAAATTATTTCGGCCGGAAATTGAAGTTTGATGCTGATTTTATTGTTAATGGCCTTGCGTGAGTAAAACAAGTTGTTTTTATTATATATTATACATACATATAATATAATATACTATGTACCGTAATGTTCCGATTTTATCACGCCCTCCGCGCATTAGTCGTTTATTCATTAATTTGCTGTTACATTTGAGGACAAGTGTTTTCCCTCTTCTTCAAGATTAATGTTGAAAGCGTGTTTTGCAACGTTAAAAATATTGAAATGGGTATAGATGTTGAAGAATATTACAGGGCATTTTTGAAAAGGAGCGTAATTAAATTGTTTAAACAGATGTCGCTGATGGCAATTTCTCAGTTGTTGTCGTTTTCGAACTTCCTGCGCCCTGCTTTACCGATGATATACAGATGGCTCGTTTGTCAAATTCTAGACGGCAGGACGTGCAAATGCGTAATTTTGTACACAATGTGGACATTTGGGCATAACCAGTGTCTTTCAGTTTATCTATGGTGCTTTCGGTGAGATTTCGTAACTCTTTTGAACATTTTTTTTTATCAAACGGTCTACAAGAGAGCGTTGAGTTGAAGACCTTTGAGAAAGCGACTGTTCATCTTGTTCGTTAGATTATAATAAACAAAATCACTTATTAATTTTAACTTACTTGTTTGGTGTTGGTGGCTGAAGAAAAAAAATACTATACAATTTTTAATATTCATAGCGGTAGTATTTTTTTGTTTTTTTCGTGAGCATTGTCAGGTATGTATACAGACAAACAAACTTAACACTGGCGAAATTTTCATTGACCACGCCTTCAACGATCATTTTGAATCTTGGTTGTGGCTTTCATAACAAGAAGAGCGCCCATCGTTTTTCTTTGCGTTTGACGTTTCACACTAGCGCCTTCTGATGACGATATTGCACAACGCAGTGTTTCGTGAAACATTTCCACCAGGTGGTGATAGTGTGAACTGGGCGATGAATTTTCACTAAAATTGTTCTAGGCGTTTCGTCTGTTTGTCTGTGGTATGTACCTCTTATGCATTTGTTGTTGTTGAAGTTACTCGCATTCTTCCGATCATAAAGTCTGTTCTCTACACACTTAATTTTGATTACCGAGTTCGGTAATTTTTTGACGAGATTAAAACTGCTGAGCACCGAACTCGTTCAGCAAAAATGCATTGTTTACCTTTTCCATACGATTTTGACAGTTGTTTTACTGAGCCTCAGTAAAATCGATTACCGAAACTACCGAGATCGTACTGCTGTTATAATCTCGTCAAAAAAGTACCGAACAGGCAATTCAGAAATAAGTGTGTAAGAGGGATTTTTTTTGCGGATAAACTAGACGTATACGCGTATAAAAAAACTTTTATTATACAGCTTTTGTCTTAAAAATAAATTCAATTCCATTTTTCTTATAATCAACAGCTTTTCAACACTATCAAGGGATTTTTTCACCAGTCACGTACAATAAAAAGTATGACAATCTCAATATTTTTGATCACAACACTGGATCGCGTCTAAGTTTCAAATAGATACTATAGTAATTACGAATAATCAAACTAAAGTATCATGAAAACAACTTGTTTAATTCAGGCGGTAGCCTTTACAATAAAATCAGCATCAAAATATAATTCTCGAAATAATTTACACAGAAAAAAATTTTTTTTTGTTACTAAATGTAAAAATTGTGAAATGTTTGAAATGTCATAACTTTTTTGTTTATCAGTTTACCATCACCAAAATTTTATGGTAGATAGCTGATATAATGGGCCATTTCCCCTAAAAAATTGAAGTTGGTAAAAAGATAGGGTTTTGAGATATTTGAGTTTTTGTGACAAATATCATATTTTTTCAAAGTAGAAAAAGAAATTTTTTACAGTGTATATTTTCTAAGGAATCATCATTTAGTTATCTAACTTTGCTGAAAAATTTATAACAATCGAACAATCCGTTTTTGCTGTACAGCTTTTAGAATATTTTAGAACTATTTTCGCATACACCCTTTTGAAAAGTTAGTCGTGAGTGAATATGAAGGTTTAATATCAAAAAATGGCGATTTATATGAAATTGAAAAACTGTGCAAAGTTTCAGATATTTTTGAAATGGTCGCTCAGGATCGACTGACATGACTCCGTGGAATTCCTCAGCTATAATAGTTATTTATGTAACGATTTGCAAAAAGTTGATTTTTTCAGCACGAGTCGTACATTTATCCAACGAGGCTTGCCGAGTTGGATAAATACGAAGAGTGCTGAAAAAATCGAGTTTTGCAACGAGTTCCATACACATTTTTTTTGTAATTACGTTGTGAAAAGTTGGACATTTCAATTGGCTGAAGTATGATGAAATGGCCTACTTTTCACCGCTGATGCAAGTGTGCCGAAAAGTGCTACTTTTCGGCACTCTTAAAAGTGCTGAAACTTTTTGGCACTTTTGCCAATACGCACTTTTCACTTACTGCCACGCCTACTGTATATTCAGCTGCTGTCTCCACATCCTCTGAGCAGCTCAAATCCGAATAAGGACGATTTAAATTCCAATTCGAACTGCAAATTCGTTGAAGAGGCAGCTGCTGAAACTTCCTTTGCTTTTGTCTGTGTAATACTGTTTGACGACGGGAGCTCGATCATTGGTGACACCTACTACACCATAGCCTACCTGATCGAACAAAAAATGCTACGCTGATAAGCATGTGCTCGCACGTGGTTCCTCCCCCGATACATGTTTGTGGCGGTAGAAATGATCATACTGAATGAGTATTTTTCGTAATTACAAAAAATGTTGTATGCAACTCGTTGCAAAACTCGATTTTTTCAGCACTCGTCGTATTTATCCAACTCGGCAAGCCTCGTTGGATAAATGTACGACTCGTGCTGAAAAAATCATCACTTTGCAACTTGTAAATAACTATTATGCAATGATTTTTTTCATAATGCAACCCATTTGAGTTGCATAATGTTCATAATGCAACTCAAATGAGTTGCATTATGAACATTATACAACTATTTTTCATTATGCAACTCATTTCAGTTGCATAATGAGCCAGTTCGGAAAAAATGGCCATTATGATACCAAAATGAGTTATATAAAATGTAAATTATGATACTGAATTGCATAAATGACTTTTTCACAAGTTTTTATGGCATTCGTTATAATTAAATTAAATTCCATAAATCATAAAAAACGGTAAATTTTCAACATCCCTTCAGATGTTCTGCTATAATACTTTCCTATAATCTCAAACAATGATTTGCTGGTGATTTCAGCCCCGATCCAATGCAATCAAAATAGTGCCAGTCATTGAAGTGTTGTAACTTCAATACACCCAAAAACTAACAAATACCTCCCGAGTACTTTTCCCGAACGTTTCTGTTTTTGTTTTGTTTTTGTTTTTGTCTTCTCCATTCATCACATTTCGTGCTATTCTTGAGCAGTTATAACCACCCTGAACCACTTAATTTAGCAGCAGTATATACACATCAGTTGGCAAATAAAACTGCAAAATAATAAAATATAGCTCCGAAAAGATAAAAGATTTGATTGGGCACATTATGAACAAATGTACATAAACGCATTTAGGATGCAGAATATGCATCAAATTTCACAGTTTATTATAAAACTAAAAAAATAAATAATAAAACTTTATTATACAGCCGGGGCCCGTGGCGTAGTTGGTCACACGTTCGCTTCATATGCGGATGGTCATGGGTTTGATTCCCAGCCCCGGCACTTGCTATTTTCGCCAGTTGCTCTTCCCCCGAGAGCGACTGACACTGACCCTCATCTGAGCTCCATGGCTCAAACGGACCCGGATACCTGGACATCGGCGAACTGCTACTCATAATGGACCCCCAATCGAACTGGAAAGGAACAACGGCCATCCATCATCATCCTTGTGCTCAGCATTCTACCAGGTATAAAGTAGAAAAATGGAAGCAGCATTCGATAAAGTAAAATAGAATCTAGGCCCTGTACAAAATGTAAGTGCAGCTGTCAATTGAAATTGCTCACGTAGTGCTCCAGCGGACAATAGAGCTTTTAAATTAGGTTAAGTGATTAAGAAAAAAAAATAAACTAATGAAAATCATGTCACAAAAGTTCAGCCTATTGGACGCAGTGGCTTAATTTCCCCAACAGGGGAAGAAAAAAAAAATTAAAAAAATCATATTTTTAACCGCTCTTATATCAGACACTCTGTAATCCCTTAAAACCCTTGGGGCTCCCGAAAACGCCCTGAGACCTCCTCAGACCCCTTGAAGCATCCCTTAGGCCTCATGGAGCCCCCTGGAGTCCTGTGGGACCTCCTGAACCGCCCTGGAGCCCCCTGAAACGTCCCTGAGGGTTGCCAAACTCATTAGAACCCTCTTGAATCCTCACGGAATACTCTGAGATGCCCAGTGGAACGCCCCTGAGATCCTCTGAAATGCCCTTGAGACCCCCTGCCTAAAGCATCCTCGAGGCCTCCTGGAATTGCTTTGAAACCGCATAAGACCCCTCAACCCTCCTAAGATGTTAGGTTTTTCGCACCACGATGACATAGTGCACGTTCATCGTGCCTGTCTGTGTCATATTAACCCCAACTTTTTAATAGGGTTAAAGCACCCCTGTGGCTCCCTGGAGCACGCCTTTAAAAAAGGTTTAAGTGTAAAGAGCATTTATACAGTTACAAGTAAATCAAGAGGATGGGTACAAAGAAGTTGCCAGAAAGGCATTCTTGAAACAGATTCTGCTGGAGTCTGTTCAGAAATTCGTCGGTAGGATTCCTTGTTCTCCTTCCATTACATCCATACATTCCACATCCAGTTCTTATATTTTTTAAACCTGAATAATCTCTTGAAGTGCTCACCACTTCGAAGCCGACATACCTAATCTCATTAAACTTCTTGAACGATAAAACGGATAAAACTCTCTGGTTCGATTATTGCGGAGGAAAAACTCCGTTGCACCGGTATGCACAAAATATCTCGATGACAATCAATGGCACACTTCCACCATCCACTTCGCTTTGGCATGCAGCAACACACTTTTGTGGTAAGCGTTGATATTGCAAAATTCTCTTCCGGAATCCAGTCCAGTCTGCATTCAGCAAGTGTTGCGGTTCGGTGGCGGTGGTGTTGTCGATGTAGAATAATTTCATGAGATTGTATCTTTCGATATGAATTTTCTTCTCCACTCACTCACTACGACGGCAGGAATGGCTGCTTCCTGCGTGATCAGATTCAGTTGGAAGTTTTGGAATGCGGAAGAAAATGCATATCTGAGATGATTGAATTTAGGTTAAGATCTTAAAAGTATAATGAAACCACTCTAGTTGATTGCAATTTTTGTTAGTGTGTTAGCTTTGGTCCAAGTTTAATCGAAAAACTTACTGCTATTCAAGCAGGTTCATGCTGAGGAAACTCTTACCCGTGGTTGGTCCATTGCTTTTTATATTGAGAATTTCGAAAAAAAAATCAGCAAAAAAGATGGTGCATTTTAGACAAACCACCTCTGGATGATGCTGGTTTGGAAAAGCAAACGGATATCATTACTACGGGCGACCGGAAGAGGAACAAATGTAGATTCGCCAACGAACAATATAGGAACAAAAATTCAATCCCTCTCATATTCCACACTCATTTCAACAACGTGTGTTACTGTGGTGGTCTGAATATATATGGGATGTGGTCCTCATCACCATTTCCTAGGCTGCACGACGACGACTCGAAGCGAGCGCTTTTCGTGTGTGTACTTTCCGGACTACATATATGAACTTTGAGGCACAGTATTTCCCTCGAATTTCCTCCCTATTCATGCTGGAGTAATTAGTTTGATGATGATCGTACTTAATTACCTACCCCCCAGCGTGCTGGCATCAGAAATGGGTGGGACTCAGGCTGGCAGGCAGACAGGCTAACAAAACTAATAGCCATAATCCCCTACGAAGTTATGATGATTACATGCTCTTCGGTAAGTTACACAGACAATGTGGAGATTATTGGGAAAATCTTTTGATTCGTTTCTGAAGCATGCTTGGAGGAGGTACAGTTAATATTGGTATATGAACTTTGTTTAAGGCGCATTTTTCCCTAGTATGACATTATCGGTTTCACGTTTCAGATGGTGTGAATGCAGTTTTCATATGTTCAACAGCTTCACATGCAATACTGTCCATGTTATCCGCGAAGCAAACAAATTGACCGAATTTCATGAAAATGGGGGAAGTTTTTCTGACTTATGTCGCGGGAACGGCATTGATAATTTTATATCATTGTCAACGTTTCGATTCATCGGTTGAAGGTCTTCCTCAGGGTATGTTATTTATGGGATGTGTTAATAATAATATGTAAGTATTTTTGGTTTTCTGTCTTCTACTCACTAAATCCTAATCAATTTGTGTGATTCGTATGATGCTCACGATAGTTTGTCTTTTTTTAATGAGTTCTTGAAAGACTCTAAATCCCAATTGGGTCATCACGCAGAATAAGATTCCATCCGCTGTCACGAATGCATTTTGAATTAACCTTTCATCAAGAAACGAACTGACACAAAGTGTACGCGAAATGTGCTTGAATATTCATGGTCAATTACAATTCACATAGCTTTCCGCGCTACATCTCTGCCAGTTGAAATGAGAATAGCCCCCCTCTGGCAGCAAATGATGCAAATTACGACGATTCCAATTTCCACTCGCGTATGTCCTTGTCAGAAGCTTTTAATTAGCCCTTCTTGCACTTTTGACGAGTCCCAGACGTTTACCAACATAGGAACCGCGCTTTAACTTTTTAACAGCAATTTTATTCCTGATGAAACTGACAAGGGAAAAGCGTGTATCACGTGGCACGTATTATGTTGTGGGTTGTGGCTTCTTCTTATCAAGCCAAGCTGGTACCTGACAGCTTATGTGGCGATGAACATGTTGTTGGCACCTGATACCTACACATAATTAACGCTAAATTGCACACCATCGGGGAAGCTGTTCGAGCATTACGACCAACAACCATAGCAAGGGTAACTCGTGGCGATGGCGGCTGCCTGCTGAGGAATGTAATTTCAGCACCTGATGGTACGATGACTTTTTCTCAAGGGTGCGGCTTTCGTGGGCAAAATTTACAACGCGCGAATTGAAAAGAGCGTATGGAAAGAACCAAAAATTCTTCTTCAAAAAATTATAACTCGAAAACAGTTTGTCGATTGTAATGATATCTTTCAAGATGTTTGAGGAAACAAGGGATGGCCAATATGTTTGGGATAGGCATTTTTTTTCTCACAAAAAGGTTCAACAAGCTGAAACTTTTCATAGAGTGCATCAAAAATTCTCAAATTTTGGCTGCTTGTCAACCTATTATATGAGCATCATTGGCACAAATTTAGGCTCGATTGATTCTTTCGTGGAGCTAGAACCGTTCTATTTTTTAGACAACCATTTTCGAGCTGTCATATTTCCAAAACTAGTGAATTGAATTTATTGAAATTTTGAGCATTTATTAACAATATATTGATACTTAATATGATACTCATAGAGTAGGTTGAAAAACAGTCAAACTTTAAGAATTTTTGTTGCAGTCTATGATGTTGTTGAACTTTTTTATGCGAGAAAAAAGTTGCCTATTCCAAACAATTTGGCCATCTCCTGAATATGACATCTTTTACATAGCAATGATTATTACTTTTATTGTATATTTTTCTGAAAAACCTTCCAATATTCTCAAACATCTTCGAAGACGACATTTCAATCCAACAAACCGTGTGCAAGTTACAGTCGACTCTCCACATGTCGATGTTCTACATCTCGATATCTCTCCTTCAGACTGCGTACATTTTTCCTCTCTACATATCGATATCTCCTTATCTCGATATCTCCCTATCTCGATGCGATCTCAATCGTTTTTGTTCTAGATTTTCTCTCTATATGTCGATATGCCCATTTTCACAGGTTACTAGACCTCGTTTCCTAGGTGCAAAACATTATGGGAAGGCAGAGTGACATCTGTTTGTGGTTGGTTTTTCCTAGTAACGGAGATTTTTTCAATCTAGTGTGCATTACAAATTGATTCTTCGGTTCGATCTCTTCCTATCTCGATGGTCCCTTCAATATCGAGACCTGGAGAGTCGACTGTATAAATTTTTGAGGAAAAAAATTGGTTTTTTCATACGCCGTTTTCAAATGTTAGGTGAGGAAAAATAACTGTAAGTTTGTAAATCCCAAAGTATATGTTTCATAAAATCCAGCGCATGAACAAAGTCTCATTCAAATTGAAAAATATCGAGTGGTAGTTCCGTCGTGTTTGGACTGGAAATGCTCTATAATAATGATCTCACACTTGTGAAATTCTACGTAAATCGGGAAATTTTTTTTTGATGGATTTTTAGCTTTATTTTATTTTGAGCTTGTTTTTGCTCTTCCTGTCGCGTTTAAGCATTGGGTACCTTAGAAGTAAACTTATGTGTTACAATTTTGCAACACCTAATTGTATAGGTAAAAAAATGAGATTTTGGACTTTTTTGGCTGCATGGGTTTCAAGGGATATCAGGCGCCTTCCCGGGCTGTTCTAAAGGCTCCAACATCAGGGCCCATATAGCCGAGGCGGTAAACGCACGGGTATTCAGCATGACCATGCTGAGGGTGACGGGTTCGATTCCCGGTCGGTCCAGGATCTTTTCGTATAGGAAATTTCCTTGACTTCCTTGGGCATAGAGTATCTTCGTGCCTGCCACACGATATACACATGCAAAATGGTCATTGGCAGTGGAAGCTCTCAGTTAATAACTGTGGAAGTGCTCATAGAACACTAAGCTGAGAAGCAGGCTTTGTCCCAGTGAGGACGTTACGCCAAGAAGAGGAGGATCAGGGGCTTTTAGGGGCGTTCCAGTGGTGTTCTAGGAGATCCCAAGGGGTTTCAGGAGCGAATGTCCCGCTTATGTATTGTAATTTTGTGTTGGTTTTGTGTAGGGTTGCTCAACCTAATGAGTATGCCTTTGTTTACTACTCATCTCCTAGAAGTTCACTGATGGCGTTGACTGTTCCATCGACACGACGGTTCACCTCATTGGTCCATTAATTACAAATTTTTAGAAATTAAAGCTTCTATACACCTAACGCTTCTACCAAAATTCGCCCTGGTCGCCATCTCTGCCAGCGTCAACTTTTTCGAGCCACTAGGCGTACGACAGTATTTAGACATAATCATATCCTGGGAAGATGTGTTCGATTTTTTACGGACTCAAATGTCGACGATCCATCGTGGTCAACGTCTGAGACCAAAAAGAGAGGGAGCCAACATCAGTGCATAGTTTGGATGGTTGAGAAAGTGGCATAGACAAATTTATATTAACATTTGTTATAATTTTTCATTCATTTGTTTCATTTATGCAAACAGAAGTATGGCAACATATGTTATACTATACATTATAATATAATTGCCTCTAACATAATTACGTAACACGTTAATTGCAATCTTTTTTATATTTTCTGCAATAAAATTGTTTAAGAATATATAAGAATTTTTGTGTTGTCTCGAAAGTGATTAATAATTTTTGTTATTTTGGTCACTCGAGCCAAGAGATTTATAACAAAACTTGTACAAAATTTGTTCTGAAATATATAACAGAACTTGTTATAATTTTGTTGTGATTTCGCATGTTTAATATTATTATTTGTTATTATTGTATCTAAACTTTACTATTACTTTAGAGCTTTTAGTAGAACTTGTTACTTCAGACTCTAGTTTAATTTAAAAATACTTCACTAATACTTCACTTTTGCAAAAGAAAATAAAAAATGAATAACTCTTTTGAAGAAAAACTAGAAAGGACGAGCAAATTCCTTTTAATTCTACTACTGTGCTTATCTTCGGACAGATAGGCCTATTTCGTCTGTGACTTACAGACTTCTTCAGTGTCAAGTGCTCGACTGAAGAAAACCTCGCATTCGTTGTGGTATTTATACTAGGAGTGTATGTGTAGGTACGTGTGTGGGTAAAAGTGTAGGTAGGTAGGTTGCAGAAAGTTTAGAAATTTACAAACAAAACAATAAAAAACTACTTAACAAGGATCAGGGCAATGGGTACACGTGGTTGTTTAAATTTTTACCTAACACACACAAAACATTACACAATACACAAAACACAAATTGACTACCTACCAAATCGGCAGGAAAAAAAGAAAATAACACAACAAACACCAATTGACTACCTACCAAATCGGTAGGAATTTTCCTAGCTTTAGGTATCTTATTGACACCCTGTTTTCTAACAGGTAGATACACCCCCTTTTTTTACAAATCTGTACCTACAATTTTGTACCTACATTTTTATACCTACACTTTTACCCACACACGTACCTACACATACACAATCGCTAACAAAATGCTGTGCTCTCGTCAATGATCAACCGTGGATCGATTTTAATATAAGGAGAACACAATTTAAAACGAGTATTAAAAATATCAGTTTTTTGATTTTTTTAATTTTTTTTGTCTGTGTATTTTAACTTGTGCTAATTCTACTAATTAGCTACTAATTAGCTAATTAGTATTTTTTTCTGTTTTACCAATCTTAATGGCAGTTATGTCGAAGACGTATCATAAATAACGTTAGAACTTGGTGTCGATACCCCAATTCTATAGGATCGCCAGAATAGAGAACCTACACATACACACGCCTTTTAAAAGGGCACTCCCGATGAAAAGTTTAGGGTGACTCCCTCAAAAAACATGTAATTTTTTTAGGCCCATATCTCCACCAATTTGCTTTCGATTTCAAACCCCTAAGACAATTCATAGCAAGTCAAACTACCTTTGAACTTGATTTTGGTGAAACTAATTTTGTTCGAATGAGCTAAATTTGTAGCGAAACATAAGCTTATTTCAAATATTAGTCTAGGTAAATTTAAAAAAAAAAACAAAGTATGCAAAGTTGCTTGAAAATACATAGTCTTCATGCCTACAAAATTTCATCGGATTCTGAGAGAATCCTGCCAACCCCTAAGTCGAGTTTGCGTGAAATTCATCATACACTCTAAAAAAAAACACACACAATCGAACATGTTCAAAGTGCCATAACTTTGTTGTACATTTTTTTACCATTATGCCTTTTTTCACAGATGGTAGCTAACAGGATGAACTTTATTCTCACAAAAGTGCATGAAGGTAACATAAATGGCTTTTTGAGATATTTCATTTTTAGTAACAAAATTCAGTTTTTTAGGAGAAAAACTAAATATTTTTTTATGAAAGCCGCCATATATTATTCTACAACTTTTCCTAATACACGTTTCCTATTAAACAAGCAGTTTCCGTGATATATTTTTTTTTATTTGCATATGTTCCATTTTTTCATAGACCCTATTTGAAAGCTAGTCGAAACTCGATAAAAAGTTTTAATGTGAAAAAAATGCTATTTGTATTGATTAAAACAGCTTTGCAAAATTGTAGGCAAAACAAAAATGTCAATTTCTTGATTTTGCTTTGGCTGACCAAGCCATGTGGGAAATTACACTGTTGAAAATGCTTTGACATCCATGTGCACAACAGAACATGTGCTCGATGAACAAATTGAGATTTGAAATTATGAAAAGAAATCCACGTACTCCGGTGAGACTCGAACTCACGACTCCCAATTCGCTAGACGGGCGCTTCTATTCCTTCAAGCTACGGAGTCACTCGACTATCTCCGTCGCCAGCAGGCCTAGAACTGAACTCGATTCCACAATCGCACATGGTTATCTTCTTTTCACAATCCAAACCCCCTTCGGATGGGATTAGATGAACATCTAACACATTGTCTGTTGTGCACATGTATGTCAAAGCGAGAGAGGAAGTTATTTTTAATTGTCGAGAGCTTCGGGCACTGCCTCCCAATCACTTATTGGTATGGCAATTAGTGTGCAGTCGGACTCTCGACGGGTCGGTCCTCGGCCGACCGAATACGGTAAGGGTGACCGGTGATCGAGCACATGTTCTGTTATGCACATGGATGTCAAAGCATTTTCAACAGTGTAAAACAAAAATGCAAAATTAAAAAAAAAATAGATAATTTTCGTGCTGTTTCGTGGAAAGCCTCAAATAAGCAAAGAAGAATTGAAATTGCATGAAAGTTGACAAAGATATCAACAAATCACTTGTCCATGTTTTACGATAGTGCTCCAAACTTTTGGCCGACGACATCAAGAGTTAAATTACCATTTTGTTGCTAGATTTTTTAGCTACGTTCGGTAAAAATCAGTTGAAAGCTAATAGAAAAAAGATTATATTACCGTTCTCATCTTAAAATTTGATCGACCTAATTTCCAGCGACACTGTCGTAAGTTTATATTATTCTTTTTAGAAAAGTTGGCAACTTTAGCTTCAGTTTACATACGAACATTCTTAAAAAAGGTCCATTTGAATCATGTTCAAAGCTTCTTTGACATATTATCTTTATGAAATTCAAATAACTCAACGTACAACGTACAGATGGGTAAATTATTGGTTAAATGGGGAAAAAATCCACAGCTCAGGTGAGATTTGAACTCACGACCCTTATTCGCTAGACAAGTGCTTTACCAACTAAGCTACCGAGCCAATTAATGACTCGGCAACTTAGTTGTCATAAGGTTCAATTCTAATCTCATCGATCTATATCATCTTCCCCTAAACCGCAAATATAACCATCTCTGTTGTACATATGTACGAAGAGCGAAAGCGATTTGTTTATTGTTTGAAACTGTTTGCCTATCGTACAGGCAACGCTTCCTTTATTATCTTTGAAATCGGATGCAAATTGGTGGAGACATGGGACTAAAAAATGACATGTTTTTGAGGGGGTGACCCCAATCTTTTGATCGGGAGCATAATTGTTAACCCTGAAAGAGTGTCTTGAGAGGCGAAGCAGAGAGCAAGAGCTAATGCGAGTGAAGGTAATATTTCAAGATATGCACGCAAAAGATTGCCAAAAAAAAACCTCAAGGACCTCTGCCATGAATTATGTCCGGAAACTTTTCAGAAATTTGGTCAGGATTCTTCCTGCAATCCCCCCAGAATGTAATCCATCAGAAATGCTTCTAGCATTCTTTTATTATTAAAAATAGATTTGCTCCAACTGTGTATAGTCCGTTGCAATACTAAACAAACAAAATCAGTAGACAAAAATATAATCGGACAAGAAAATCCACATTATTTAAATCTTTAATGACGCAGCTTGTTCCAACAGAAAATGAACAATTAGTGGATTTCCATCGAGATTTTGTCCAGGGCTTCATTCTGGAAATAGTACAGGATTCGTTCCTGGAGTTTACATAGATTTTTTTCAGGAATTCCCCGAGAACTCCGTCCACCAATTCTCTATGGAATTGTTCCAGCAATTCTCTTAGGAATTCGTCTAGACATTTCCTCAAAATTTTCGCTCAGGGATTCACAAAAGAGTTTTTATATGAATTCTCCCGAAGTAACAGTAAGAATTCCCCCAAGAATATGTTCAGACTCCGAATTTTCTCAAAGAATTCTATCAACAAGAATATTTGAAAATTTACAAAAGAAATACCGCTAGAATAATCTTCAAACGTTCGACTATATTTCCTTTCAGCAATCTTCCCTAAAATTACTCCAGCCTGTGCTACATTATTCCCCAGAAATCGCCTCAAGAACTCCTTCAGCAATTCTTTCTGATTTTCCACCAGCAAGTCCCCAAGGATTTTTTAGGAAATTAGGAGTTCTTCAGAAATGACCAAAAACTCCACTGAAAATTGCACTATCACTACCGAAATTTCATCTGTAATTTTGAGAAAAATTTTCTCCATTTGCTCCCTACAACCCTACAACCCTTAGGGATTTGGCACGATTTCTTCCAAGATTACTTTCTGTTTTTTTTTTTTCAAAAATTCCGACAGGGTTTTGTTCCTCAAAGAACTACCTCAGGAGGAAATCAGGAACTTCGCCAGGATTTCAATCAAAAACTCCAGCATTCTGGATTGATTCCATGAATTTTCCTTGAAATTTAACCAGGACTGCCTCAACAGGGATGCCATATATCTCTTTCGTGATGAACCAGCAGACTTGTGCTGTTAAGCAATAACAGTTTTGCGTATAGTTTTTGTTTCATGAGATGCATATTTTTTTAATAATTTAGCAATTATTTATACATGCATGTGTGCAAATAAACTTTTGTATAAAATTGCAAAAAAATACAAAGTTTTATCTGTCGCATTTTTTGTTTATTTCCGATTTATCTAGGTAGGCAAAGCTCGAAATCTAAAGATACATTGTAGTTCTTCCAAATGGCAAAGAAAAAGTGCACAAGGCTACGGTGGCGCTATCTTTTCATTTCATAGCGGCTCACACTGTTGTAGATGGCCCAAAAACGTGATCAAAATTGTTTTGACCATGAAATCATGATTTTTGATCTTTGATGTCTTCGGAAAAGTTTTTCTATAAAATAAGTCCTAATTTATGGAAACATCAGTTTTGTGATTAATCCCTCTAAAAGTTAGAAACGATTTCCATCTTTTCTATTTGTAAACTAAAAAAATATTTTTGTTCAGAGAAGTTGTAGTTAATTTTACTAGGAACAACTTTGCCGAAGATACAAAAGTTCTGTCTTTTGATTTGTATGTACATTTGAGAGGTTTCATATGAAGCACCCCTAAAAATCAGTTTTTTGTTTATAACAAAAACTTTTTCTGATCGACGGGCTTGGTGGTCTAGTGGCTACCACTTCTGATTCGTATGCAGAAGGTCATGGGTTCAATCCCTGGCCCGTCCTTTTCATCCTACTTTGTATCTTTCTATCCACTTTCTCTCGCTCTCTCTTCTCTACATATACAACTCATGTATATTCATATGTTCATAGCCATCGCTAGAACCAGAAACGAATTGAAAAAAGTCGTTTCCCTCCCTTCCAACTTCTACTCACAGCACAGTGTATATATAACGCCTATAAGTTATGCAACCAAAGCGTGCTGTGCCGCTTGACCTTATTCACCTTATTCACCACACAATCTATCACGAACACTATAAATATCCCCTATCCATGGATCGCATCACCGACCCAACGGTGACTCCCAGATCTTCCATCCTTTCCGTCTAAAAATACCCCAGTCCGTGCGGGTTGTGGGGACGCAGAGTGCTCTCGGTCTCTAGTAGCAACAACCAGTACACTCTAACATTCCTTTCCCTTCCCAGCTGGCTATAAGGACTTGGCCGGCGCCGTTATTGATCAAATATGCATGAGCTGCTAAAATTGCACTTTGAGAATAAGTGGAATGTCCCAGCCTCTTATTCAGTTGGATCTCAGTGCAATTGGTACCAGTTCAGATCAATCACGGAGGAGCAACCATTGACATGTATAGTCAGATTGATCGTTTGATCGTGATCGTATAACAAAAACTTTTTCTGATCATTTTTCACAATTTCCAAATGTTCTAGAAAATGTCTGCCTTACTAAATCGCATAAATTTCCCGAAAAAAAGTATATATCTATCTCTCTTATTTATCATGTTATGGAAAGTTTCACTTTAAAAAATGCTTATGTTTGACATGCCCACTTATAAACTTTTGCACATTTTCGCAGACCTGGGTTTTCACATTTGAAAATATGGAACAAGTTTTATCTATTGCAAAAATATAGCCAGTTTTAGCCTGCTTTCGCCTGTATATTAAAATTCATGTACTAGAAATGACTATCATTATAAAATGTTTCATTACCAAATGACCAACATATCAAAACATGTACTCAGTGTTTTTCTTACTTATTTTTTTTCACATGAACACGCAAAAATGTTCAACAGATAACTTTCCTATAAAATTTAGGTTTTTTTTTTTTCAGATAAACAGTGATCAATAACATGATCAATATGAGATAGATATATGCTTTCTTCGAGAAAGTTACATGATTTAGTAAGGCAAAACATTTCTCAGAACATTTGGAAATTGTGAAAAATGTACAGAAAAAGTTATAAGCAAAAAACTGATTTTTAGGGGTGCTTAACAGAGTGCGGCCGTTTAATTATTTTAGTGATTCATTCTCTAAACAGACATGTAATTCTTCACACACAGTGTGATCTTTAGCAAATTCTGTAAGGGTTTTGCCAAGATAACTCAAGAAGATTCCCCAGATATTATCCCAAGATTTCAGCCAGGAATTTTCTTTAGATATTTCATCTGCATTTTCCAAAAAAAATCTTCAGGGAGTATTTCCATTAGTTTCTGCTGGATTTTCTCTACAATTCCTTCAGAATTTTTCTTTATGTTTTTTTTTTCAGGAATTAACAAAGAAATTTTTCTACAGGAAATTATGAAGACATTTTTTAGGGAATTTCACCTTCTTTAAAAATTCATCATGGTTTACTCGAGTGACTCTGCTAGCAAATTATTAGGAATTGTTTCAAGAAATGAAACAACCTAAAACTCCTATATGAATTTGAACAGGATTTTCTCATGGGTTTCTTGCAGAAATTTACCAATAAATGATTTTCTCTTAAACTATTCCAAGGAAATTTGCCGATTATTAGATAAAAAAAAAAAAAAGACGAAGGCCTTATGACGGACGGACGTGAGGTGATCGAAAGGTGGAAGCAGCACTTCGATCAACACCTGAACGTGGAGAACGTAGGCACGGGAGCCCACGGCAACGGAGGAAACGACGACGCCAGTGCAGCGGAGGACGGAAATGAACCAACTCCCACGCTGAGGGAAGTTAAGGATGCCATTCACCAGCTCAAAACCAACAAAGCAGCTGGTAAGGATGGTATCGCAAGATGGGCTCAGAAAAGTTGGCCACCTGTCTGCATCGGCTGATAGTCAGGATCTGGGAAACCGAACAGCTACCGGAGGAGTGGAGGGAAGGGGTAATCTGCCCCATTCACAAGAAAGGCGACCATTTGGAATGTGAGAACTTCAGGGCGATCACTATTTTGAATTCTGCCTACAAAGTGCTATCCCAGATTGTTCTGGCAGCACGGACAATGACTGCCATCAGCGTCGATTGCAGAATACGTACGAAGCAGATTGTCATTCTTTCAAACAATAGCCAGGGAAACAGATGCATGGCGAATGGAATGTACGAAAGCTGTTCCCACGAGATAGTGAATTCTAAATTAATGATATTTTGTGAGATATAGCAGTATAATATTTCGCTAGGAGTGTGTCGGGCTAATGTGCGCTAGATACGATAGCATATTGTGATTTGTGAAATCGTAGTATATATCTTGTGTTCGAATACTAGATCGCACACTACTTCTGCACATACGTTAGCATAATTTCTCCTCCGTCTCTGTAGTAAGATTAGGTAGCGATTACTGAATTCCTCCGCGTCCTGAATTTCTACGGCTAGAGTCCTGAGCCGGTAGGAAAAGACTAAATGTATGTATAATATGAATTCCCTTTGAAACGTTAAAATAAAAGTTACATTTCTTTTAGCTTTGAGCTGCGCAAATTAAAGCCTGCTGCGAGATTTTTTCCTCTACCAACTCAGATCATATTCCGTCGTCTGTCACCTAAAACGAATGAGTTCGTGGGAAGTTATCAGACTGGCTTTATCGACGGCCGGTCGACAACGGACCAGATCTTTACCGTTTGGCAAATCCTCCAGAAATGCCGTGAATACCAGGTCCCAACGCATCACCTGTTCATCAACTTCAAAGCAGCATACGACAGTATCGACCGCGCAGAGCTATGGAGAATCATGGACGAAAACGGCTTTCCTGGAAAGCTGACTAGACTGATTAAAGCAACGGTGGACGGTGTGCAAAACTGCGTAAGGGTTTCGGGTGAACTATCCAGTTCATTCGATTCTCGCCGGGGACTGCGACAAGGTGATGGACTCTCATGCCTACCCTTCAACATCGCTCTGGAAGGTGTGATGCGACGAACCGGGCTCAACAGCCGGGGAACGATTTTCACAAAATCCGGACAATTTGTGTGCTTTGCGACATGGACATTATTGCCAGAACATTTGGAACGGTGGCAGAGCTGTACAGTGAACCATTACTAGAAGCGCTCTAACTTCATGTTAAGTTATTCAATCGCGCTCAAATATGTACCATTATTAGCTAACTAGTTGAGCAACTAGCAGTCAAAAATTTGAGAAGTTTTGGTGCATTTTATAAAAAGTTACAGCTTGTAAAAAATTTTCTGAATATTAGTTAAAAGTTGCATGCTTATGCAAATTTGCAGCTATCGCCGCTTAGTGACAAAATCTTTAACCAATTGGCTAATTAACTGAGAGGTGATGATCAACCAAAAAATATTGCCGAAGACACCATCTTTCTATGTGATCAGGATCCTGAGATATATGAAATATAAAATTAATTAGCTAAACAATTTTGCCGAAGACACCATCTCTCTTAGTAATCAGAATCGTTAGATATATGGTATGCAGATTTGATCAGTATTATGTCTCTTTGTCTATGACAGAAATCACAGACAAAAAACATAACACTAGCGAAATTTCCATACCTTATACCTCAGCACTCTGATTACTTAAAGAGGTGGTGTGTTTGGCAAAGTTGTTAAGCTGGTCAAGGACTTACTGGTGATGTGCCGTTTGATACAAAATTCCACCGCTAGGCGGCGCTAGAGAGCAAACAAACCTTGTATTCCATGTATCTTAGGATCCTGATGACATAGAAAGATGATGTCTTTAGCAAAGTTGATCGGTAGATTAAGGGCTCTCAGTTGATTAATCGATTAGTTCGAGATTCTGCCACTAGGCGCTGGCAGTGCAGTCTGGGCACTGTTGTCCTTCTGACTTCAGCTAGATTGAGGAGGTACGTCTCGAGCGTCTGTTCATCAAGGAGGTGCGGTTCAAATAGCGTCTGTTCTGGCATCCAGCGGCTGAGTATGAAATGCTCCTCCACCGGAAGCTACACCTAAGGTGGCAGCCCCATAACGGTGGATAGGGGACCTTAGGCCAACAACCTACTGTCTCCGAGACCCAAAAAAGAACCGATCGGTTTTCGTACACATGTAGAGTATGGATCAATGTATCTTCTGAACTTTTTTGAGGTGGAAAATGTTTTCCATTTTTGCCTAAACCATTTTTTTTGTAAAATTTTGTTCAAAAATGGCTTCTGCAAAAACGAAAAATATTTTCCACTACAAAAAAAATCAGAAGATACCTTGATCCATACTCTGCATGTGCACGAAAACCGATTTTAATAAAAAAAAAACTAAAAACCAAAAAGTGAGGAAATGCTTCCAGTTTAGCCTTAAACGACTGAATACACAATAACAGAGTAATTTTCAATAGCAGCTTTCTACTGAATGATTCAACAATTTTAAACAAATTTAAAATTCCATTCCAGTTCGGCATCTCAGTCAGCACCACCATAATCCACATTGCCAAGCAGAGAATCATTATGCAACAGCATCTACGATCCGTGCATAAGTAATGACAACTGTAGACCAACTTCCATTGCGTAATTTTTCCACATGCAGAACGACACTTTGTTTTTGCCGGATCCGAGAATCTACAGCATATTCATTTGCTCCCCATTTACAAACGAAACGACTGGGTTTACCACTCTGATTACGAGCCTCGACGATTCCGTATTTCCTTCTCCTCTGCTTAATAAAGAGGTACATCTTTCCATACGGCGAGTCATAAATCTCTCCTCAGGACGGCTTCCCTTTGGATCATTTGAGAACCGCATCAAAATCAAGAATAAGCATATGCTATAAATTTTGTTACGCACCTTTTCACACCTTTGCCGGCTCTACGTCGTCGGGCATGTGGAAATTCCTTAGTCTTATCGTTTCAAAAAAGAACCACCAACACATATTCACACAACCACTTTTAGCGCCCACAACACATTTTAAATTTTACGGCCTTAAGCCTTATAAATTAAATTCACTCTGGGTGATAGCACCTCCCTCTGTACAGCTCCATTTCAAATTTAAACTTTCTTCTTTCTCTGGAAATCTCTTGTTTCCACTTAACCACATTCACACACCTATGGTGCTCTGGCACCGTCCTATACGAAACAATTTCACCATATCTTCACACTAGGATTCAATTTATCTATCTTGTCTCCCTCCTTCACCATTCCGAACAGAATCAGATCAGGACGATCCAAGTTTTCAATTGTCACCATTTTTTTCGCACGAAGCATCTTTTCCTTTTTGAAATCATATAAAAGTGCTCCAATCCTTTATTGACGTCAATCACAGACACCAGTCATGGCACTATCTTCGCCCAAACAGAAGAAGCATACGACACTTGTCGTCTTTTGTCGCCAATCGCCGCGCCGCAAGATAAAAGAGAGCGCTAATGTTTCCTCTTTTGGTTGAACCTTCAAGCGCACTTGCACCCAAATCGCTCACAATCTTCTGAACCGGGTACCACTACACCGGAGTACAATAGCAGCACAACGAATCACCCCGGCATTGTTTGACTACACTCGCGAATGCATACTCAATCGACGGATAAACACCCGAAACGCGCCCATTCAAACACGGGCTTTGATCTTTGAAGAGGACGCGAACCGACGAACTCACGAACGAGCGAACGATCGCACAAAAGAGAATCGACGATAAGTGCACCCCCTGTTCACTTGACTGTTCAACTGTTGCATCCGGTCATGAGTTTGCTTCGCCGACCTGGGTCTATCCCCTTTAAAAGAACCCGGGTGGTCGATGATTGATTCCACTGAACCAGATGAAACCGATAACAGCTGGTTCCAGAGCAGCTGTTCTTACAATCCCACACAACTGTGCCACTTGATGAAGTCACTCCTCTATACCGAATCGGTGTCTGTTCGCCGCAGCATCCAACCGTCAACTGAACCGGATGGTTCGGTTGCATGCTGTAAATATACTGCCGTGGAGCTGGCTTGCCCTCACCGGAAGAAGCAACTACCACGGATCTGGTGGACGTGGAATCAAGGACAGAGGTGGGTGGTGGTGTCACCAAAATCAGCAGTGTGGTTGCGGAAGCGCTGGGGAAGGGTCTCAGCGGGATTGCATCTCACGACGACTGGCTGATGTAACGCGCGGTGATAAACGCGAAGAGCCAGACCAGACAGATGGCCGGTCCGCCGCTCCCATCAGCTGACGAGTGAGACGAGTGTCAAGTTCAGGAGCAAATGAGTGGCGGCGGCAGCTATTTCGGTGAGAGAAAGTGAGTCTGGTGGGAATGAGTTACTCTGGGAGGATGTGGTTGGAAGAATGGACGCGCCGGTTTCAAGAGCAATAATGTTGGTGTCCGTGAAATTTTGCGTGACGGATGGGATGGGATTCGGAGGAAAGATGTTTTTGTAACAAGTTTATTTACCAAAATCGTCGGCAAGCTGTTTACTCGAGTGGAAGCAGAGGAAATTAGTGGCTATTTAGCGCGAGGAATGTCAACAGAAGTTGATACGACGCTGACGAAGATGGTTGTGACAGTTTTGAGTGAAGTAAAAGTTGTTTGCAGTTTTATTATTGAATTTTGGTATGTTCTTGGACACTTTTGTGGTTGGATTGTCTATTGTCAGATTGAAACTTGATAAAACAATTTTGTAAACTGCTATCAAGCTATTGAAGAACATCTAGAGATTCATTCAGATATTCTTTCAATGATTCTTCTCGGGATTCTTCTAGAAATTTCTCCCAGAATTACTTCCATTATTCCACTTTCATTGATTTCTTTCGTTTTTTTTTTTGGCATTCTTTCAATGATTCCTGTTGGGGATCCTTTCAGGGATTTCTTCATAAATTTCTTTCATGATTTAATAATGGATACTTCTCTAGTTTCCTTTGAGACTTTATTTCAGTATTCAGGATCCATTCAGTGATCTATTTTGAGATTGTTCCACAGGTTCCTCTAGGATATTAAAAAGAGATCCTTTCGAAATTATTTCAGGTAACGCTTCCATTTTCTTTGGGGTCTCCTTCAGGAATTTTTCCCGAGCTTCCTTTATGAAATCCTTCAGAAATCCTTTCTAGGATTCCTCCATTGAGTCATGCCAGCATTTTTCATTGATTCTTCTTTATTTTAGAGATTCATTCCGAGATTCTTCCAGGGATTCTATCAATAGGTTCTTTTACTTTTTCAGGATTCCTCTCGGGACTTCTTCCTAGCAGAGCTTGGATGATTCATTCAAAATTGAACGAAATACCAATTTCCACGCTGCAATTTCACGAGGTGCTGCAAAATTCATTTCATTATTATTATTATTATTATTATTATTATTATTATTATTATTATTATTATTATTATTATTATTATTATTATTATTATTATTATTATTATTATTACCCAAGCAACACACTTGGACATTAATAAGTTCCTGTAATTTGTATGCAACTATATTGAAAGTTATGCCATTTGAACCAATCGTCTTATTAACGACTAAATTGCAACCAAAAAAGCGCAAGAGGTGGAGCCAATATAAAACATCCATTCGTGATATAAACGGTTTTAATACGCAATCGAATTATAACCAAGATACAACTTATAGTCGACTTAAAAAATGGTGACCGATTCGACAACTAGTCAGCTAGTCACCACATTCGTCACTGCCAGTTATTATGCATCAACAGTTTCGTTCATGTAAATAATAAATTGTGTGCATAAATATATCGCAAAAAGGCTGACCGATAACTTCAATTTGTGTGCCGTTCCAGATTTATCGGTAAGTTACGCATTTTAGCTCCGTATTCTCAACGCGCCTCAGTCTACCTATCATTTTGCGAGTGAAAATTTAGGCATTTGTGGTAAAAAATAACTCGCCATGTTGCTTTGGCGGAGTGCATTTCAGCAGCTTATTTAATGCACCCATAAAATGCTGAAAATTAATTTTAGAATTTAGAAAGATGCTATTTGCTGAATCATGTATATGGGAATCCGTATCGACAAAGAACAACAATGCTGCACGTGGTACACGGAACCGCCAAACTACCAAAAATTGGATTCTTTTGACGCAATCCTATAGTTCGGCCCAATAAGTCAACATTTGAGTGAATCGATTAAACTCACGCAAAGTAAATTGCCTTCACCTCCAACTAAAAGTATACTCTAGAGTAGCTAAATTCAACCCAAGACCCCCTTCATTCAACCCAAATTTGGGTAAATCTACATTTACCCAAAATGGACTTATTGGCCTCAAGGACCACCGTCGGATAGACGCATCTCTGAACATCGGTGAGAGAGAGGAAAAAACAACCTAATTTTGGGTAACTAATCAATTTGATATACTCATTTTAGGGTAAAATCGACCCAAAATAAGGTACTTTGAATTTTCCGTGTAGGACTAAATAATCAAAAAAGCAGACACTTGGACGTGTACTTCCCATTTACGTCGACAAGAGGCTGTCCATTTACTACGTACCGAAAATTTCACGTTTTTTGTAAAAAATGTAAACCTATTGTAAGATTTTTTTTCTACTTTACCACTTTAATTCTATAAAATTTGGAATATGTCGATAAATTTATGAAGAAAAGGTTTCATTTTATTTGTACATGATTTCGTTATTTTTGAAACATTTTGGTTTTTTATAGTGCATTTTATATTTTTCGTGATCACAAAAACATTTTGCGGCACATTTTGGAACTTCTATCTCTCCTGTCAAAATTGTTCGTTATGTTCTAAATAAGTTCCAGGTGCAACATGTTTATAACAACCAGAATCAATGTTTTGGTTGATTTGGTTTGTAAACGGTTGTAACTAAGATTCGTTGAAACAATCAGATTATACTTCAGTTACAAATTGGTTTCGCAAGTTTCGACTAATGATAACGTTTGTTTTCATTTTGCTAGTTGTTATAAAACTGTTACACCTCAGTTTGGCATTAACAACAGTATTTTAATAGGTTTTTATTTTGATTGTTTCATGAAAACTCAGTTGCAACATGTTTGCAACGATGATCATTTCCATTTAAGTTGCAGGTGCTACTTGGGTATTATTATTATTATTATTATTATTATTATTATTATATGGTTTATGCTCCACGAGTTGCTTTTGAGACTCCTCCAGAAGTTCATTGTGGGAATCTATCAGAAGTTTCTGCAATGAATTCTGCAGATGTTCTTCAAAGAAATTTTCAAAGAGCTCCTTGTGGAAAACTTTCAGGACTAATGGAATTATTCTTGGATCCTTATTTTTTTTTCTTGAAAACCTTCAAGAGTTCCAGGAGAATTCCCTGAATTGAATTTCTGGATTCTATACTAAGCCTTTGTTCCCTAAAGAAACTCTTTTCTTATAATATTGAACTGCTGAATCCCCGAAAGGAATTTTTGAAGTATGGAGGAATCCATAGAAGGCATACAAGGTGGAATCCCTAGTAGATGTTTCTGAGTAAATCCAAGATTGTATTTTTGTATTTTGTATTTTTGTATTTTTATTCCAACGATGAATTCTCTTGCCTGGGTAATGGAGGAGAACGTGCCTAATTGCCTGGTGGAAAAGCTTCTCCAGAGACGGTGAGTTCGATTCCTGTTCCTTTGCTATCCCCGCAAGTTCCCCATCGGTGACCCTCTCCTCATCGCCAGCCCCAGTCCCAGGCCGTCCTACGAAAGCAGGCCAAGGACTGCGGTCATTAAGCGGGAAAAGCCCGTCGATAATCCAAAGGAACAATCGATCCAACTGTGATTATGAGTATTCGTACTACAGGGGTTCTCGAACGAATTTGAGTACGAGACATTTTATTCATATATTTGAGTACGAATCAATCAATTGGGAAACTTCATTTTCATCACGAATTAGATCTTATCCCCACCGCTTTATATTGATAGTGTGTGAAAATTTTATTTATGGGTAGGGGTTGCAAATTTGGAATATCATACCCCCCACCATATTTCGAATAAATATTTCCGAAGGTGAACCGATCTCTCCCCACCACTCTTTAGGGATATTTTGTAGGATCCGTATCCCGATCAAGACCGATCGTGGATCCGATCTCTCCCTTCCATTCGTCACGGATAAATATTCCGATGTTGACCCGATCTCTCCCCACCATTTTTTTAGGGACCCGAATTATCCCGATGCTGAACGAAAACTTTTTTTCGTCATGGATAATTATCTCGGACGTGGTCGGATTGAAAAATAGAAAAGGCCCCTTTAGGGTCGGACTTCATGAGGATGGTTTGCCTTCAAATTATAAAATGATGGGTTCGATTTTTATGGGAACACAAGTGATATGGAATGATGTTTAGTTTTTAAGGACGAGAAAACTATCGGTTTGAAAATATACTTTTGGTGTGTAGAAACGGGTTGGGTTCCAATAGAATCGAAGTTTACATTAGATTCAATGTTTGTTTTTAACTCGCCATGAAAAATCAAAGTTTATCCCGAGCTCAAGATTTTTTCTAGGCGCAGGGGCTGAAACGCATGCAAGTTCGGAAAATTTTGGAATGCGATTGGTCAAATGAACCGTTTGAGTTCATGTAATCAACCAAAAGGGGAAATATGATGAATATGATTGGTCAAATGAATCTCTTTGATTCAAAAAGACATCATATGGGGAAACAGCACAAATGAAAGAAGGATATATGCACATCTCTTTCCAGCTCAGGAACTCCAGGATTCTTTTCTGATTCCAGAGTGGGGATGATTGAAAAGTGTAGTGCATATGTATTGTAATGAGAGTTGATGTGTAGGTTGAAATCTCAGGATATGAAAACCGCTGCCGGACCCTTGATCGAGTGAAGTGCTTAGGAATTTATTCGAGAGAAGTTTTTTTTATTCTTATTCACTTAACCTAATTTACAGCTCTTTTGTCCACTAGGGCACTACGTGAGCGATTCCAATTGGACGCTGCACTTTGTACAGCGCCTACATGTATTCTATTCTAATTCAACTATATCGAACTGGTGCCTTGTGCTGCTTCAACTTTTCTACCCTGTCCACGGTAGAATGATGAGCACGATGATGCTGATGTTTTGGCTGCTGTTCCTTTTCCAGTCCGATTGGGGGGTCCATTATGAGTTGCGGTTCGCCGATATCCAAATTCCGGGTCCGTTGGAGCTATATGCTCCGAAGAGGGTCAGGTGCCAGCTGCTCTCGGGGGGAAGAGCAACTGACGAAAAACTGCAAGTGCCGGGGCTGGGTTCGAACCCATGACCATCCGCTTATGAAGCGAACGTGTGGACCACTGCGCCACGGGCCCCGACATTCGAGAGAAGTTATTAAGAAGTTATTAAGAAGTTATTAGGAATTTATTTCGAGAAATTAGGGAAGTTATTTAGTGAGTGAGTAAGTGAAGTGAAGCAAAGTAAGTAGTGCTGGAGTTAGCAGAACAGTAGAGTAGAGTAGGGTGCGAAGTAGTGTGTTTGTGAATTCCAACTAGAAAATTGTATTCTCCTGAAACTGACATCGCTTCACGGCTAGAGCTAAGTATAAAAAAATAATAATATTAAAAGATAACCTAATTTTTTTTTCAGCACACAATATCACATCCGAAAAAGTATATTAAATATTTCAGTACAATCGCTTGAATTTGGGGCGGTTGCACCATCACGATTCTGCAGGCATCACTTTACGGATTCGCATTGGCACTCTGACAAAAACCCTCGAAGCAGGCCTTTTTGCTTGCCCTTATCACGTTCTTCGCGGCTTTTGCAGCGGCAAACATCATCGTTGATGATTATATTTCAACACACAAGCACAAGATACCAAATATTTAATCGAAATTTATTACAGAGTCCTTAGAAAAATTTTAAGAATAATTTATAGAAAAGTTCTTCGAGCAACTTCCAGTGCAATCGCTGGGATGTTTAAAAAAAACGCATAAGAGAATTTCTAGCGCAATCCCTACCTTAGCGGAGTCTCTGAAGGAGCTGCTGGTCCATTTTCTAACTCAAAATCTAACGTGACTACTAGGTCAACTTCTGGTGAAACTTCATGGAGTAATCTATTCTAAAGGGTTCTATAACATTTACCCGAAAACCATTTAGCCGAAACACATTTACCCGAATGACATTTACCCGAACGTCATTTACCCGAATGCGACAAATACCCGAACGCGACATTTACCCGAATGTGACATTCACCCGAGTACGACATTTACCCGAATGCGGCACTTACCCGAAAAATGCAAAAAAAACCGTGGACTTGATCCCCATATGATTTGTCAATAATAAATATGTTATGGCCCGGTGTTATACAGCCGGCTTTCGTTAGACAATCATCAGGCCAAGTGATCATCAAGCACTCTAGTACAGGACTAAGTGGCGGTCAAAATGCAATTTTAGTTTGAGGATTTTTTAATGCCTTGTTTTTTTTTACGTCTACACATCACAAGCCCGAACGCCAACCCGAAATCATTCAGTAGGTCGCCCAAAAAGTGTTCACTGTGGACAATTTATTGGAAGTTGATAAAACTTAATCAGTTAGAAAAGGGTAATCCTTGGGCAATCTTTAGCAACGTTGTGATTCATGACAGATTTACTTAGAGGGAAGAATTAGCATAAGTTAAAATTCCCTTATGAGAAGAAATAAAAAATTAAGGGTTTACGGAAACGTAAGAAGCAAATGCAATGCATTTAAGAAAACTGCGACGAAGGGAAAGGTTGCTGATTCAAACAGTTTGCCTGATATCACAGAGAACAGACGTTTAAGCTCGAACAAAAATACGTTGAAATCGTGTGTAAAGGATTTAAGTGCACCTCAACGCCACTAGCGGAGACTGCCCAAGTAACAATTTTAATTTTATCAAAGTTTTTTAGCGATTCAAAAATCCTAAACATAAAACCATTGATGCCGACTTGAAAATGCTCTCGAGTTCTTGTATGCCTCAATAAGCCCACGTTCTGGCTAGTTGGCCCAGTCTTATTAGGGTCTACAGGACATCGTATGCAAACCGGCTTAGGATTTCGGGTTGTATCATAGTTTTATCAATCTTCTAAATAAAACCATCTTCTGATTTGTCAAATAATTGTTTTGATTATTTTTCACTCTGAATGTTCGATTGTCAGAATAAATTATGCTTGGTTGTTTATCCAGCCATCAATTGGAAAGATGCAGATATGGAATTCAGATTTGTTTACCTATTTAATACGTGTCAGGAGACATGCCACGGAAAATTTGTGGTGAATGTGACTGTGATAATGACAAAAACTAAGTGCGCCACACAAACTATGCATAATTTGGAAGTTAAATGCATTAAATTGACTCGGTGGAATTGGGTGCAAAAAAGGTTTTTTTTCAACACAGCGAAGTTTAAAAGACATTATGTAATTTTTCTGACAAAATAAAATGACGGAAACCTGTTGTATGGATTATTTGATCTTAGCTGTACGTGAAATCATAAAATTGAGTAAATTTTTTTCTGTATTTACATGAATAATCCCGGCTAGGCGACATATTTTTCTGATAAAACTCTGTGTTCCTGATGATTCCTCCAATAGGGCTAACCCTCCTGAAGTAGTCATAACTGAGCTCATGATAGAACTAGCGGTTTTATCACAGCATTTTTTTGGTTTATGTTACGGCCACGAAATCTTTTGTTGGTTTTATGCATTGCCTCACAGTTTTGTGTATTTGTTTACAAAAAAAATCTCTCCGACAACAACCGCAAATGCAAGTTTTATTGAAATGGTGTATAATAAGTGATAAAACCAATTCATGTCTACTTGCAAGTCTTTAATTGAAAATGTTTATAGCAGAAGTTATATGATAGTTTTATGGAACGCCAAAGTTTCAAAGTAAAAAACTACCACATAAAACTAATTTAGAACAACTAGCTTTTTGATATGCTCGTATAAAACCAGGATAAAACATGAATAAACCTTCAAGGCATGCTGATTGTTACTTGGGTGCCCCACATATAAAGTCGATTTGACCCCACGATGGCAGTGTCCATCGTTAAAATACAGTAGCCCACCAAACGACACAAGCGCCAAACGGCGAAAAACGGCGAGCACTGGAAACAAAAATGACAACACAACAATGTAAGTGATGGAACGCTAGCGCCACGCAACGGGAGCATAACCACATACTCTGATATGACCGTTACAAAGTTTTACACAAGGCAGATAGCAAAGATAGACGTCTGTTCTCTGTGCATATCCGATGGCCGAAGACGATGTACTTGTATATTCAAATATGGATCCTGAAGAGCTCAGTATGCTTACCTAACCGGCCTTTTTTGAAAATATTGTGTTCTCTTAAAATATGCATAAACATTTACTATTGGTGCTAATTCATATTTTAATAAATAATTCTACCTTCTTTTCATTATTGGCTGTTCTTTGGAACTATAAAATGCTGTTACAATATAGTTGTTGAAGTTTTAATTTGAGAATTCTTTTTATTTCAAGCTATGACTGTTCTTTCGAAGTTATTCCTTTGAAAGCTATAAGTATTTTAATCTAAAATGTTTCCTTCTTTTTAATGTTGAATGTTCTTTCAAATAGACGATCTTATAACCATACCCCCACAAAATTCGTTTTTATCATAATTCATTTGGTATTGCGTTCTTGCCCCAGACCTTGTCAAATGGCCAGCTTTCTGATAAGTGAGAATGCCCGAAAACACATCGAGCCATTCGGCTAAAAATCATTCATGCCGAAAGTCATGAGGATGAATGCTAAATTGTCACCAAGAAGTTTGAGATAAATTGATCTGTTTTTAGCACAACTGAACATTCGAATGTAATGACTTTTTCATTACCAAGCTATTACATTTTAACAACACAGGCTGCTTTGAGCTACTTATATACATTTATATACTCGGTCACAATTTAGCAGCCATACTGCAAGTATTCTCTACTTCTTCTAATATTAGCCTTCTTATTAAAATAGGCTGTTCTATTGAATTTGCAGAGTCCAACTGCAAGGGCGTAGCCAGGGGGGGCAGGGGGGGGCCGTGGCCCCCCCCTGACCGAGCAACTATATTTTAACTTAACCGAAAAACTGAGATGATCAGAGCTGGTTTTGACTAGTAAAAATAAAATTCTCCTGCATCCTCGTATTTTTTTTAATGTATGCAGGAATCCCTTCACAAATTCCTGGAAGAATTCCATCGGAAATTCCTGAAGGAATGCCTTCGGAAATTCCTTCGGAAATTCCTGAAGGATTCCTTCGGAAATTCCTGGAGCAATTCCTTCGGAAATTCTTGGAGGAATTCCTTCTGAAATTCCTTGGGCAGTTCCTTGGGAAAATCTTGGATGAACACCTTCAGAGATTCCTGGAGGAATTCTTTCAGAAATCCATAGAGAAAATCGTGAGGAAATCCTTAGGTGAATTCCTTACGAAATTCCTGGACAAAATAATTCCAAACTTCCTGGAGGAATGCTTTTGGAAATTGATGGAGGAATTCCTTCGGAAAGTCGTGGAGGATTTTTTTTCGGAAATTCTTTTTGGATTCTTTTTTTGAAATTCTTGCAGCAATTCCTTCGGAAATTCCTAGCGGAATTCCTGGAGGAATTCCTTCGTAAATTCCAGGAGTAATTCCTTCGGAAATTCCTGGTGGAATTCTTTCAGAAATTTCGGGAGGAATTCCTTCGGAAATTGCTGGACGAATTCCTTTGGAATTCCAGGAGGAATTCCTTTAGGAATTCCTAGAGGAATTCTTTCGGAAATTCCGGGAGGAATTCCTTCGGAAATTGCTGGACGAATCTCATTGTAAATTCCAAGAGGAATTCCTTCAGAAATTCCTGCAATAATTTCTTCGGCAAATACTGGAGGAATTCCTTCGGAAATTGCTGGACGAATTATTTTGGAAATTCCTGGAGGAATTCATTCGGAAATTCCTGGAGGAATTCCTTTGGAAATTCCTAGAGGAATTTTTTCGGAAATTGTTTTTAGATTTTTTTTGGAAATTCCTGGAGGAATACCGTCGGAAATTCCTAGCAGAATTCCTTCGGAAAATCCTGAAGGAATTCTTTCGGAAATTCCGGGAGGAATTCCTTCGGAAATTCCATTAGGAATTACTTCAAAAAAATCCTGGAGGTTTCAGAAATTTCTGGAGGAATTCCTTCGGAAATTGCTGGACGATTTCCTTTGGAGATTCCCGGAGGAATTCATTCGGAAATGCCAGGAGAAATTCCTTTGGGAATTCCTGGAGGAGTTCTTTCGGAAATTCCTGACGGAATTCCATCGGAAATTGCTGGACGAATTCCATTGGAAATTCCTGGAGGAATTCCTTCCAAAATTCTTGGAGGAATCCCTTCGCAAAATCCTAGAAGAATTCTTTCGGAAATTTCTGGAGAAATTCCATCGGGAATTCCTGAAGGACTTCGTTCGGAAATTGCTAAACAAATTCCTTTGGAGATTCCCGGAGGAATTCATTCGGAAATTCCAGGAGAAATTCCTTTAGAAATTCCTGGAGGAATTCTTTCGGAAATTCCTGACGGAATTCCATCGGAAATTGCTGGACGAATTCCAGTGGAAATTCCTGGAGGAATTCCTTCCAAAGTTCTTGGAAGAATCCCTTCGCAAAACCCTGGAAGAATTCCTTCGGAAATATCTGCAGAAATTCCATCGGAAATTCCTGAAGGACTTCGTTCGGAAATTACTGGAGGAATTCCATCGAAAATTCCTTGGCGAGGTCCTTCGAAAAATCTTGGATGAATACTTCCTGGAATCTCCAAAGGAATTCGTCCAGCAATTTCCGAAGGAATTCCTCCCGAAATTTCTGAAAGAATTCCTCCAGGATTTTTTGAAGGAATTCCTAATGGAATTTCCGGAAGAATTCCTCCAAGAATTTCCGAAGAAATTCTTCTAGGAATTTTCAAAGGAATTCCTCCATGAATTTCCGAAGGAATTCCTCCAGGAATTTTGCGAAGTAAATCCTAAAGCATTTTCCGAAGGAGTTCCTCCACGAATTTTCAAAGGAAATCCTCCAAAAATTTCCGAAGGAGATTCTCCAGGAATTTTCAAAGAAATTCCTTCTGCAATTTCCGAAGGAATTCCTCCTGGAATTTCCGAAATAATTCCTGCATAAATGTCCGAAGGAATTCCTCCTGGAATTTCCGAGGGAATTCCTGCAGTTATTTCCGGTGGAATTCCTCCAGGGATTTTCAAAGGAATTTCACCTGGAATTTTCAAAGGATTTCCTGCCGGAATTTCCGAAGGAATTCTTTCATGAATGTCCGAAGAAATTCCAATTTTCGAAAGAATTTCTCCAGGAATTCCTTCACGAATTTCCGAAGGAGTTCCTCCATAAATTTCAGAAGGAATTCCTCCAGGACTTTTTCGAAGGAATCGCTCAAGGATTTTCTGAAGGAATGAATTCCTCCATGAATTTCCGAAGGAATTCCTCCAGAAATTTTGCGAAGTAAATCCTAAAGCATTTTCCGAAGGAGTTCCTCCATGAATTTCCGAAGGAATTGCTCAAGAAATTTTCCGAAAGAATTCATTCACGAATTTCTGAAGAAATTCTTCCACGAATTTTCAAAGGATGAATTTCTTCAGAAATTTCCTGAGGAAATTCTCCAAAAATTTCCGAAGTAGATTTTCCAGGAATTTTCAAAGAAATTCCTTCTGCAATTTCCGAAGGAATTCCTGAATAAATTTCCGAAGGAATTCCTTCAGGAATTTCCGAAGGAATTTCTCCTAGAATTTCCGAGGGAATTCCTGCAGTTATTTCCGGTGGAATTCCTCCAGGGATTTTCAAAGGAATTTCACCTGGAATTTTCAAAGGATTTCCTGCCGGAATTTCCGAAGGAATTCTTTCATGAATGTCCGAAGAAATTCCAATTTTCTAAAGAATTTCTCCAGGAATTCCTTCACGAATTTCCGAAGGAGTTCCTCCATAAATTTCAGAAGGAATTCCTCCAGGACTTTTTCGAAGGAATCGCTCAAGGATATTCTGAAGGAATTCCTCCATGAATTTCCGAAGGAATTCTTCCAGAAATTTCAGGAAGGAATTTCTCCAGGTATTTCCGAAGAAATTACTCCAGAAATTTCCGAAGAAATTCCTCCAGGAATTCTCAAAGGAAATCTTCCACGAATTCTCGAAGGAATTCCTCCAAGAATTTCCGAGGGAATTCCTCCGGGATTTTCCCGAAGAATTCCTCCATGAGTTTCCGGAGGAAACTGTCCAGGAATTTCCGTAGGAATTCCTCCAAGAATTTTCAAAGGAATTGATCCTGGAATTTTCAAAGGATTTTCTCCTGAATTTCCGAAGGAATTCCTCTACGAATTTCCAAAGAAATCCCTCCCGGAATTGCCAAAGAAATTTCTTATGGATTTGCCTTGAAATACCTCCAAAAATTTCCGAATGAATTCCTCCAAAAAATTTTGACGGTTGTCCTCAAAAAATTTCCTTAGGATTTTCTCACATAATCCCCAAACGTGTTTCTGAAGGAATGTTTGAAGAAGTTTCTCAAGTTTTCGTAGGAGTTCCGCAATACATTTTTGAAGGAATTTCTTGAGGAATTTCCGAAGAAACTTCTCAAGGATCTTCCGCTGGAATTCTTTGAGGAATTTCGTAAAGATTTATAAAAAAAAAACGAAAAAATTCCTCAACGAACTTATCAAACAATTTCTCACGAAATTTCCGAAGGTATTCCATAAGACATTTCAGACATATGTCGAAAAAATTCCCAAACGAACTCCTTTAACAATTTCCGAATTTTCCTTATCAAGGCATTTTTAAAGGAATTCTTCAAAGAACTTCCGAATGAGCTCCTCTAGGAAATAAAAAAATCACAAAAAGCATTTCTTCAGGAATTTCCGAAATATTTTTTCAATGAAGTTTTGAAAGATTTTTAAAGAAATTCCTTATGGAATTTCAGGGATATCTCATGACACTTTTAGTGGATTTTTTTCAATATTTTCGAAAGAATTGCTTCAGCAATTTGGGAAGGAATTCTCACAGAAATTTCCGGATGAATTCCTCCAAGAATTTTTGAAGGTATTCCTCAAGGAATTTTCGGAAAAATTCCTCACGAAAACTCCGAAGGAATATTCTAAATCTATTTCAAAGAAATTCCTCAAGGAATTCCCGAAGAATCTTCTAAAGGAAATCGTAGAAGAACTCTCGAAGGAATGTCTTATGGAATTTCTCAAGGAGCTTAAGAAATGAAGGAATTCCTCAAGAAATTTCTGAAGAATTTGTCAAGGAATTTCCGGTGGAATTCCTCAAGGATTTTCGAAATAAATTCCTGAAATTATATTTTAACTGATTCCTTCAAAAATTTCCGAATGCATTCCTCTAGCAACTTCCAAAGATATTCCTCCAGGAATTTCCGAAGGAATTCCTTTAGAAATTTTCAAAGATTTTTTTCCGGCAATTCCGAAGGAATTCATTAAAAGATTTTTCGAAGAAATTACTCCAAAAATTTCTTAGGGTATTCCTCAAGGAAATTAATCTTACTTTGATTGGAATTTTTGAAAGAATTCCCGGAGAAATTCTTAAAGTATTTTCTAGAGCTTCTCAAACGGATTTCTGGAGGAATTAAGAATGATATTTGTAAAGAATTACTGGGGAAATTCTCAATAGAATGCATGGTGAAATTCGTAATAAAACTTTTGGAGGAATTATTGAAGAAATTTCTGAAGGTATTCCCAACGGAATTACTGCAAGTTTTCCGAAGGTAATTTCTGCTGGAATATCTACATTAAAATAACCAGGAAAAATATTAAAGAAATTTCTGGAGAAACTGCTGGATAAGTTAAAACTCATGATGGCATTTGTTAAGAAATTCCTGAAGCAATATCTTGAGGAATTCCTCAGGATTATAATCATATATGATTCTTCCATTGAACTATTCCTGTTAATCACCCATATTTCATACTTCACTTTTTTTTTTAAATGATGCAGTATTTGAACTCCTTGTTACTGCAAAGTGGTTTTCAGTGAAAGGGTGCTCGCCCCCCCCCCTGGCCGAAAAGCTGGCTACGCCCTTGTCCAACTGTGTACTGTAGCTGAGTTGGTCGACCAAACTGGATTTTACTAGTTTTAATGTTATATTGTTTATTTGCAGACGAACTTCTAACTCCATGAAAGATTTGCCCTTCTTTGAATAATAAGCTGCTCTTATAATTATTATTGATAAGATATTTTCCTTTTTTTAGAACAGACTGTTCTTTCGAGGCCTGCAAATCGATCGATCTATCATTTTTTCGGCCTAATGACCACTCGGTTAGTATGCTTGGCTTACTATATATTTCTCTACCTATAACGGTGTAATGACCCATTCGGGGTTATGGCTTTTGGGATAAAGGCCTATTCGGGGTTATGGATTTCGGGCCGTGGAATAAGGGGTAATTTGGTAGAGTTTCTTTTACAGAAATAGTGTTAACCTCACTAAGTTGTTTGGTGGTCAAACTATTCCTATCCTTCGGAGATTTTTCCTTCTTCTCTTCAAAGGCTGTTCTTTCGAGTTGTACTGCTGCATATTTTATTGGCGTTCGAGCTACTAACTGTATATGAGTTTTTTTCTTCTTTCGATCATAGGATGTGTCGTATTCGAAATTTACTTTTATAATTATCAAAAACAAAATTCTAATTCTACGTCGACCATTCTTTGTAACACTCGTCATATAACTGATGGAAAATTTATATCGATCCGCTGGCTTCTTTTTCTTCCCTTGAGTTCATTTCAGTATCTGTCATCAATACACACTCAACGTAAATTATGTAAAGGTGATTCGATTTTACTCATTACTGTTCGCCTCGTATTCACTACAGATGTTCTTTTAAATTACATTTTTACAGGATTGAGTGATGGATTCCAAGTCTACACCTAAGAATTTTCCCTTCTTTTAATAATAGAATGTTCTGTATCGTGAACAAATTGAGTTTTTTTCTAATGATATGTTGATTTGCCGAGGGCTGTTCTCTAATCGATTCGATCTAACGACCATTCGGCCTACAAATAGAGTTTTTCTTTTCTTTAAATCATAAACTGTTCATTGCTTATCGAAAGAACAGCTTATGAATCAAAGAATGGTAAATCTCTAGAGGGAATGCCAACAGCAAACACAAAAAGTATCAAGCTGCAGTGATTAGTTTTATTCAGGTGTTTACCTTGTGAATTCCTACCGCGGATCATTTCAGAGAAAATTAAATAAAATGTGTTTTTGAGGAATTCGACATTAACAATATTTGTCTGAGCCGCAATACAAAATAATGCGTGTACTTTTTGCATTGAACAAAACAAATGAACTTTACTCACTAAATCATAATTTATGCAGAGTAATAAACTATTAGGGTAAATGTCGCATTCGGGTAAATGTCGCATTCGGGTAAATGTCGCGTTCGGGTATTTGGCTTTCGGTATATATTACATTCGGGTAAATGGTTTTCGGGTAAATGTCTTTCGGGTAAATGGTGGTCGGGTAAATGTTATAGAATCATTCTAAAGCTTTTTCCAATAACTCCTATTGTTATTCCTACAGATAGCCTTTAGATATTCTTTCGTCGTATAGGTACTTGGGGGCCGTCCATTAATTACGTAAGGGTTTATTGTGGGAGGGGGGCTTTAAAAAATCTTACGCGTCATACAAGCATATTTGGACTTTCATACAGAAAATCTTACAAGGGGGGAGGTTAGTGTAAAAAAATAGGGAAAGCTTCCTTACCTAATTAATTGACAGCCCCTTGCCAAGTTTCGTCCAGTAATGCCTGCTGAAAATGGTTCAGGCATTCCTCTGGTGCCCCTGGTTGACGCAGTAATTCATGAATTTTCTCCAAAAACTCATCATCTTCTTCTTGAAGTAACGTCCCAACTAGAACAAAGCCTGCTTCTCAGCTACGAAAGGTTCCTGGGCCGACCATCGGCCACTGGAAACTTGTCCTTAAATTTCACCTGAATCTCATATGATTTCTCCAGGGGTTTCTCTGAGGAGCCCTGAGGGAATTTCTCCAGAAAATTACTCCAGGAATTGCTCCAAATATATTTATTAGAATTCCTCTGGAGCTTCTAATGAGATTTGTACAGGAAATTTTACTGGGAATAATTTTGGGAATTCCTGATTTTTTTTTTTTTGGTAAATTCTGCCAGTGATCGCTTTAGATATACCTAAGATTTCTCCAGTTATTCGTGCTAGAATCCCTCTAGGAATTCTTACTAGGAGATTCTTCCTGGAATTCCGCCGCAGGTTCCCCCCTGGGAAATCCTATGGGAGTTACTCCCGGAATTTCTACGGTGTGATTCCTCCAGATAATTTCTTCATAATTTCCTCAAGAATGACACTAAGGGGCCGTGTACAAATTACGTCACAGTTTTAGGGGAGAAGAGGGCTTGTAGAACGTGACGACCCATACAAAAATATTGTGGTCCCATACAAAGTTGTACGTATTGCATAAATAACGCACATATATTGACATGTATTACTCTATATAAACCATTAAAGTTGAATTATAGTGGCGCCACTATTGTTGAATTACGATTATACCAGTATAACTGTAAGTCAGCAATAGTGACGCCACTTGCCACTTTAATTGAACTTTAATTACATAGAACAGACGTCTATCTTTGCTTTCTGGCTTGTGTAAAACTTGGTAACGATCATATCAGAGTATGTGGTTATGCTCCCGTTGCGTGGCGCTAGCGTCCCATCACTTACATTATTGTGTTGTCATTTTTGTTTGCAGTGCTTGCCGTTTTTGGCCGTTTGGCACTCGTGTCGTTTTAAGGGCTAGTGTATTTTAACGATGAACACTGCCATCGTGGGGTCAAATCGACTTTATATGTGAGGTAGTCTCTGTTGGTGGCGTTGATGTACACTTAAATCCTTTACACACGATTTCGACGTATTGTTGTTTGAACTTAAACGACTGTTCTCTGTGCTTCAATGATTAATGTAGGGCTATGCATGCCAATATATGCGCTTTATATATGCAATACGCACAGCTTCAACAGCATGAATGCATACTTGGGATATTATGTCATCTAGATATGTTTATTAATCATGCTTATTATCGATATAACAAAAACTAGAATTAAAAAAAAGTTACGTTATATCGTGTTATGACTGTATGTGGTAATAAAGTATCGTTAATAAATCGTATGCAAATAAACGAATCTATGACAAAAGGTCAAAAGACATAAGGTCGAAGGACAAAAGGTCGAATGAACAATAGGTCGAATGGACAAAAGTCGAAAAGGGCAAAAAGGTTTAATAGACTATAAACAAATTGGGAGACATGAGAAAGTGATCAGAATTCGATAGAAAAACGACGATTAAAAAATAGAACCAGTGCTACCAAAATTATTCAACAACTTCAAATAATCATCATTACCGCATTGCAAAGCAAAATAGTTGCGCATAAATGAAGGAAAGTAATGTTATTCAATAAGGTTAAATATGGAAAACAATATTCCTTGAAAGAACAGCCTATGGGCTGAAGAAGGATGAATCATAGATCGGAATATTGTCATTTGAAACTTTAATCATTACAACGATTATATAAAGCCAAACAATCTATAAATTGGAAAAGGACAAATCTCTGGATATTATAGGGGTGATCCATGAAGTACGTCACGATTATAGGGGGAGGGGGGTTTGCAAAATATAACAAGCAATATATTTAGTATAGGACAGGGGGAGGGGGATCGAAAATTTTCAATTTTTGGCGTAACGCCCGTATGAGCAAACAAAATGAAAGTGTTTACTTATCTATATATATAAAAATGAGTTTGAAGTTCCTTTGAGGCAACAAAACTCACGAACGGCTGAACCGATCAGCATGACTCTTGCACGGTTCGATTCGTATTCATGGTGGCTGTGTTTATATGTAGAAAAAGTTACGAAAAGCAACTTGAAAAGTAACAAAATTGATAAAGTACTGATTTTCCATGAGCTGGGAAGGAAATCAACACGACCGAAATGAAATCAATCTAGAGTGCGGTGCAACGATGACTTTAACAGTTATCAAACCACCACAACTTGGCAAGACAAAGTTTGCCGGGACATCTAGTACAGTATAATTATTAGGATCTACCTATCAATCCATGAGGGGAAGATCAATAAGCACAAGTAGTCAATGAATATTTCTGCAATACAGTTTGAAAGAACAGCTATTGAAAAAAAGAAGGCAAAATTTCTGATTGAAAAATAAGTACCTAAGGAGTCAATAATTATTTCAGTAACAAAAGCTAAAAAACAGCCTACAAATTTTAGAAGAAAAAATTCTTGAACAAAAAATTCTTATAGAAATGTTAGTGGCTGCAATGCATATGATTTGTATAACAGCACTACAATGTTTCTCCAAGGAATTGGCATCCCTATCCCACCAATGCAATGTTTTCGTAGCCAGCATAACAGCGGCTCAAGCATAGGGCTCAAGCTGACAACCTATCTTTCAACACAGCAGCATAATTTTAATGCGGGGTAAGAAAACAAGAAGACCATAACAGTCCCCTGTGGTTCTCTCAATGAGCGGCAATAAAGACTTCTAAAAAAAAATGTTGTCTTATAAGTGAGACATACTAGCTGGTAAATTGGTCTACTAAATTTTTTGTTCTTCGACCATTTGTCCTTCGAATTTCTGTTTCAAAGCCTTGTTAAATATATATTTATTGCAGTAAAAGATTCTCACACGTAGAATGATCTTCAGCCCTACTGCAACGACGGGTGTGTTTCTCGGAATATTTTTCCTATTCAATATCACGAGAGTTCATATTTGGTTGCTGTGTAAGTCAGCTGTGAAAAGAATGTTCTATCTATTTTGATATCAATATTATATAAAACTAGCTGTCCCGGCAAACGTTGTTTTGCCAAGCTGTGGCGGTTTGACAACTGTTGAGGTCATCGTAGCAACGCACTCTAGATTGATTTAAATTCGATCACGCTGAATTTCTTCCCGGCTCATGAGAAAATCAGTATTTTCACTATTTTCATGCTTTTTAAATGATTTTCGTAGCTTTTTGTACATATAAACACAGCCACCACGAATATGAACCGAACCGTGCAAGAGTCATGTCGATCGGTTCATTCGTTCTTGAGTTTTGTTGCCTCAAAGGAACTTCAAACTCATTTTTATATATATAGATGTTCCATAGAAGCACACCCAGTGTTTCTTTTATATCTTGATTTGACTTCCATAGAATAAGGAGTTTCTTCTTCGTAGCATTCCAGAGAAGAATACCTACATACAGTCGGTATTCGTTACACACTGTGGTGGGTGGTACTTTACGCCCTTTAACACCCACTGCGACTTCACGCCTTCCTTACATCCGAGTGAGAAGATTTTTTGTTTGTAGTCGCGGTAAATAATTAGCTAATTTTCTACCGGAAATCAACTGAATTAGTTCAGATGCAACAGAAAAATTGCGGTGGGCGTAAAGTGGGTGGCATCCTGTATAATGAATTTCGACTGTTTACATAGGATCTAACTGATTCCCTTATTGCCGAGAGGCTTCACTTTCATCAATCATGGTTCACTGTTGAATCTTCTTTAAGTCGTTTGGTTCTTCTAACGAGCTATCATTCGTAGCTACGGCGACGCACGGTCTTTCTCTTCCATATGCTGAGCTGGGATCCACAGAAAGCGTATGCGTATGCTTAGTGTTCAAGCTTTCGAAAACACGTGGTTTCGTTTTTCGCGCCAAACGTACCCGATGTCCCAAGCTGGCACTCACTGTTTGGCGCCAACAGTTGGATTGAGCTTTAATTGAGCGTACTCACGAGATTATTCGTGAGCGGGAGAGTAATCATATCGCATTTCGTGCTCCAGTTGGGGTGCCCTATCGGTGGCACTACTGTTTGGATTTTTCCTCCGTGGAAAGCACCGTGCCACAGCAGATGCATACTTGCAGGCGGGACGAATGGCGGACGTTTTGCGCTCGTTGAGCTATGGGGAACAGACCCTTAGCATATGGATATGGATCTAAATTGATGCGTTTTTTAGGAATATGTACTTCGGGACGTGTTTCCGTTTGATGAGTATCACAAGTCGGGTTTGAAGCCTTCTTAGCTTTAGTGTTCCATAAGTATTCCCACAGTTCCTGATTGAGAGCCTCTTTTTACAACTGGACATCCGTTCAATACTAATGAAAATCTATGTATGTCGTTATTTCGTCACGTAAGCATACATTAACCATAATAAGTCGAGATTTATTTAATGAAGGTTTGTTTCGCTATGTGATGTTTGACCTTGCTAGGCCTAACTTTTATTATATATTTAATGGAGTCTTAATAAGCATAGAAAACCCTCATGAGCAACAATTTACTGTGAAAAAGACCAAAATAATCCGCAGAGTGCTGGACGTCAAAAATTTCGACAATAACAGGCAAAAATACGATTGGCCCAACAAAAGCTTCTTACCGAACTGGAAGCCCTTTGTTCGTTTGATTCTTTCTTTGACTGGCTTGGCAATTGAGATATCAAATATGGATGGCAAAGCATATAAACAAACAAACACAGCAACTACAATGCTGCACAGCGCGCACACGTACCGGGGATCGGAGTCAACTTAGCGAAAGTCTCCCGGCAAATCCTTTGTCAGCATTTGCTCCACCTTTTCACCGCCGGCCGGTGTTCGCTGCCGCCGCGCCGGAAGAGTCGATAAATAACAACGGGGAAGGTAAGTAAGCAGCAGAACAAAAGATGAAATCGACTTCACAGAAGTTGTTCGGTTGTTAGCGGTGTTGGAATGCTAGCGAACGTGGAGGAAAAGCCATTAATGTGTGGATCCGTTCCCGTTGTTGATAACTAGCTACCTGTGCACCCCATGGGAAGCTGCGTGGGGGTGGAAACTGCTTCCGCGGAAAACAGTTAATATCAAGGTTGGTACATACTTTCGCAAATATGTACTCTCGTGCACTGTGGATCCTGTGGATTGACTTCGCGTGTTGTAATGTGGTAGTAGCAAAAAGCGATAAATACGCATGTAACAATGAATGTTAATGAAGTTAATCGGGTGAACATGCGGGAAAACGTGCATGGAACATTTCTGTCCAGATCGTTGGGCACAGTAACGGTTTTGTAATTCGATAAATAGTAAACCGGGAATACTGCTGTTGGTAAAGAATGATTTCATACCTATACGAATGATTGGGAAAAACATGCATTTATTTGCTCATAAATGTGGTACATAATGTTAAACACATAATCATGAAACTTGAACCATAATACTCGGTTTGTGACCCAACGGATGATAAGCCAAAC